>NC_058414.1:68921923-69221923 GCF_002201575.2 Neomonachus schauinslandi
CGATTTCCCCCGCTTCATTCTTCCCCTCCCGCTACCTTCTTCTTCTTCTTTTTTTTCTTAACATATATTGCATTATTTGTTTCAGAGGTACAGATCTGAGATTCAACAGTCTTGCACAATTCACAGCGCTTACCAGAGCACATACCCTCCCCAGTGTCTATCACCCAGTCACCCCATCCTTCCCACCCCACCCCCCACTCCAGCAACCCTCAGTTTGTTTCCTGAGATTAAGAATTCCTCATATCAGTGAGATCATATGATACATGTCTTTCTCTGTTTGACTTATTTCACTCAACATAATACCCTCCAGTTCCATCCACGTCGTTGCAAATGGCAAGATCTCATTCCTTTTGATGGCTGCATAATATTCCATTGTATATATATACCACATCTTCTTTATCCATTCATCTGTCGATGGACATCTTGGCTCTTTCCACAGTTTGGCTATTGTGGACATTGCTGCTATAAACATCGGGGTGCACGTACCCCTTCGGATCCCTACTTTTGTATCTTTGGGGTAAATACCCAGTAGTGCAATTGCTGGATCATATGGTAGCTCTATTTTCAACTTTTTGAGGAACCTCCATACAGTTTGCCAGAGTGGCTGCATCAGCTTGCATTCCCACCAACAGTGTAGGAGGGTTCCCCTTTCTCCGCATCCCCGCCAACATCTGTCATTTCCTGACTTGTTAGTTTTAGCCATTCTGACTGGTGTGAGGTGGTATCTCATTGAGGTTTTGATTTGGATTTCCCTGATGCCGAGCGATATTGAGCACTTTTTCATGTGTCTGTTGGCCATTTGGATGTCTTCTTTGGGAAAATGTCTGTTCATGTCTTCTGCCCATTTCTTGATTGGATTCTTTGTTCTTTGGGTGTTGAGTTTGATGAGTTCTTTATAGATTTTGGATACTAGCCCTTTATCTGATATGTCATTTGCAAATATCTTCTCCCATTCTGTCGGTTGTCTTTTGGTTTTGTTGACTGTTTCCTTTGCTTTGAAAAAACTTTTTATCTTGATGAAGTCCCAATAGTTCATTTTTGCCCTTGCCTCCCTTGCCTTTGGTGATGTTTCTAGGAAGAAGTTGCTTCAGCTGAGGTCAAAGAGGTTGCTGCCTGTGTTCTCCTTTAGGATTTTGATGGACTCCTGTCTCACATTGAGGTCTTTCAACCATTTGGAGTCTATTTTTGTGTGTGGTGTAAGGAAATGGTCCAGTTTCATTCTTCTGCATGTGGCTGTCCAATTTTCCCAACACCATTTGTTGAAGAGACTGTCTTTGTTCCATTGGACATTCTTTCCTGCTTTGTCAAAGATGAGTTGACCATAGAGTTGAGGGTCCATTTCTGGGCTCTCTATTCTGTTCCATTGATCTATGTGTCTGTTTTTGTGCCAGTACCATGCTGTCTTGATGATGACAGCTTTGTAATAGAGCTGGAAGTCCGGAATTGTGATGCCGCCGGCTTTGCTTTTCTTTTTCAACATTCCTCTGGCTATGCGGGGTCTTTTCTGGTTCCATACAAATTTTAGGATGATTTGTTCCATTTCTTTGAAAAAAGTGGATGGTATTTTGATGGGGATTGCATTGAATGTGTAGATTGCTCTAGGTAGCATTGACATCTTCACAATATTTGTTCTTCCAATCCATGAGCACGGAACGTTTTTCCATTTCTTTGTGTCTTCCTCAATTTCTTTCATGAGTATTTTATAGTTTTCTGAGTACAGATCCTTTGTCTCTTTGGTTAGATTTATTCCTAGGTATCTTATGGTTTTGGGTGCAATTGTAAATGGGATCGACTCCTTAATTTCTCTTTCTTCTGTCTTGTTGTTGGTGTACAGGAATGCCACTGACTTCTGTGCATTGATTTTCTATCCTGCCACTTGACTGAATTCCTGTATGAGTTCTAGCAGTTTTGGGGTGGAATCTTTTGGGTTTTCCACATAAAGTATCATATCATCTGCAAAGAGTGAGAGTTTGACTTCTTCCTTGCCAATTTGGATGCCTTTGATTTCTTTTTGTTGTCTGATTGCTGTGGCTAGGACTTCCAATACTATGTTGAATAGCAGTGGTGATAGTGGACATCCCTGCCGCGTTCCTGACCTTAGGGGGAAAGCTCTCAGTTTTTCCCCATTGAGAATGATATTCGCTGTAGGTTTTTCATAGAGGGCTTTTATGATATTGAGGTATGTACCCTCTATGCCTATACTCTGAAGAGTTTTGATCAAGAAAGGATGCTGTACTTTGTCAAATGCTTTTTCTGCATCTATTGAGAGGATCATATGATTCTTGTTCTTTCTTTTATTAATGTATTGTATCACATTGATTGATTTGCGGATGTTGAACCAACCTTGCAGCCCAGGGATAAATCCCACTTGGTCATGGTGAATAATCCTTTTAATGTACTGTTGGATCCTATTGGCTAGTATTTTGGTGAGAATTTTTGCATCCATGTTCATCAGGGATATTGGTCTGTAATTCTCCTTTTTGATGGGGTCTTTGTCTGGTTTTGGGATCAAGGTAATGCTGGCCTCATAAAATGAGTTTGGAAGTTTTCCTTCCATTTCTATTTTTTGGAACAGTTTCAGAAGAATAGGTATTCATTCTTCTTGAAATGTTTGGTAGAATTCCCCTGGGAAGCCATCTGGCCCTGGGCTTTTGTTTTTTGGGAGATTTTTGATGACTGCTTCAATTTCCTTAGTGGTTATAGGTCTGTTCAGGTTTTCTATTTCTTCCTGGTTCAGTTTTGGTAGTTGGTACATCTCTAGGAATGCATCCATTTCTTCCAGGTTATTTAATTTGCTGGCATAGAGTTGCTCATAATATGTTCTTATAATTGTTTGTATTTCTTTGGTGTTAGTTGTGATCTCTCCTCTTTCATTCATGATTTTGTTGATTTGGGTCATTTCTCTTCTCTTTTTGATAAGTCTGGCCAGGGGTTTCTCAATCATGTTAATTCTTTCAAAGAACCAGCTCCTAGTTTCGTTGATCTGTTCTACTGTTCTTTTAGTTTCTATTTCATTGATTTCTGCTCTGATCTTTATTATTTCTCTTCTCCTGCTGGGTTTAGGCTTTATTTGCTGTTCTTTCTCCAGCTCCTTTAGGTGTAGGGTTAGGTTGTGTACTTGAGACCTTTCTTGTTTCTTGAGAAAGGCTTGTATTGCTATATACTTTCCTCTTAGGACTGCCTTTGCTGCATCCCAAAGATTTTGAATAGTTGTGTTTTCATTTTCATTGGTTTCCATGTATTTTTTTAATTCTTCTTTAATTTCCTGGTTGACCCATTCGTTCTTCAGTAGGATGCTCTTTAGCCTCCATGTATTTGAGTTCTTTCTGACTTTTGTCTTGTGATTGAGCTCTAGTTTCAAAGCATTGTGGTCTGAAAATAGGCAGGGAATGATTCCAATCTTTTGGTACCGGTTGAGACCTGATTTATGACCTAGGATGTGATCGATTCTGGAGAATGTTCCATGGGCACTAGAGAAGAATGTGTATTCCGTTGCTTTGGGGTGGAATGTTTTTTTTTTTTTTTTTTTAATTTTTTTTTAAGATTTTATTTATTTGCGAGAGAAAATGAGAGACAGAGAGCATGAGAGGGAGGAGGGTCAGAGGGAGAAGCAGACTCCCTGCTGAGCAGGGAGCCCGATGTGGGACTCGATCCCGGGACTCCAGGATCATGACCTGAGCCGAAGGCAGTCGCCCAAACAACTGAGCCACCCAGGCGCCCCAGGGTGGAATGTTTTGAATATGTCTGTAAAGTCCATTTGGTCCAGTGTGTCATTTAAAGTCTTTATTTCCTTGTTGATCTTTTGCTTAGACGATCTGTCCATTTCAGTGAGGGGGGTGTTAAAGTCCCCCAGTATTATTGTATTGTTGTCGATGTGTTTCTTTGCTTTCATTATTAATTGGCTTATATAATTGGCTGCTCCCATGTTAGGGGCATAGATATTTACAATTGTTAGATCTTCTTGTTGGATAGATCCTTTAAGTAGGATATAGTGTCCTTCCTCATCTCTTATTACAGTCTTTGGTTTAAAATCTAATTTGTCTGATATAAGGATTGCCACCCCAGCTTTCTTTTGGTGTCCATTAGCATGGTAAATGGTTTTCCACCCCCTCACTTTCAATCTGGGGCTGTCTTTGGGTCGAAAATGAGTCTCTTGCAGACAGCATATCGATGGGTCTTGTTTTTTAATCCAGTCTGATAGCCTGTGTCTTTTGATTGGGACATTGAGCCCATTTACATTCAGGGTAACTATTGAAAGATAGGAATTTAGTGCCATTGTATTGCCTGTAAGGTGACTGTTACCGTATATTGTCTGTGTTCCTTTCTGGTCTATGTTGCTTTTAGGCTCTCTCTTTGCTTAGAGGACCCCTTTCAAGATTTCCTGTAGGGCTGGTTTTGTGTTTGCAAATTCCTTTAGTTTTTGTTTGTCCTGGAAGCTTTTTATCTCTCCTTCTATTTTCAATGACAGCCTAGCTGGATAGAGTATTCTTGGCTGCATATTTTTCTCATTTAGTGCTCTGAATATATCCTGCCAGTCCTTTCTGGCCTGCCAGGTCTCTGTGGATAGGTCTGTTGCCAATCTAATGTTTCTACCCTTGTAGGTTACATATCTCTTCTCCCGAGCTGCTTTCAGGATTTTCTCTTTGTCTATGAGACTCGTAAGTTTTACTATTAGATGTCGGGGTGTTGACCTATTTTTATTGATTTTGAGAGGGGTTCTCTGTGCTTCCTGGATTTTCATGCCTGTTTCCTTCCCCAAATTAGGGAAGTTCTCTGCTAGAATTTGCTCCATTATACCTTCTGCCCCTCTCTCTCTTTCTTCTTCTTCTGGGATCCCAATTATTCTAATGTTGTTTCGTCTTATGGTATCGCTTATCTCTCGAATTCTGCCCTCGTGATCCAGTAGTTGTTTATCTCTCTTTTTCTCAGCTTCTTTATTTTCCATCATTTCATCTTCTATATTACTGATTCTCTCTTCTGCCTCATTTATTCTAGCAGTTAGCGCCCCCATTTTTGATTGCACCTCATTAATAGCCTTTTTGATTTCTACTTGGTTGGATTTTAGTTCTTTTACTTCTCCAGAAAGGGTTTCTCTAATAACTTCCATATTTTTTTCAAGCCCAGCTAGTATCTTTAAAGTGATGATTCTGAACTCTAGATCTGATATCGTACTAATGTCCGTATTGAGTAGGTCCCTGGCAGTTGGTACTACCTCTTGTTCTTTTTGTTGAGGTGATTTTTTCCGTCTTGTCATTTTGTGCAGAGGAGAATAGATTAATGAGAGAACAAAATGCTAGCAGAGTAACAACGTCCCCAGAAAATATACTCTAAACAAATCAGAAAAAACCTGAAGCAGTGGGAAAAGAAAGGGAAAGAGAGAAAAAAGAAAAAGAAAAAAAAGAAAAAGATAAAGATAAAAACAAAAACAAACAAAACAAAACAACAACAACAAAAAAACCAGAATGTGATCAAATATGATCAGGCTGGTATATAGATCAGTGCCACACACTAGGTTTGGGGTGTATTTTGGTCTTTTAGAAGAAAGTGCCTCCCAAAATTTTAAAGAAAGAAAAACTTATATATGTACAAAAATAAGGGTTGATATGATGAAGGGATGGAATATGACTGTAAAGATGGAAATTATAAAAAATTTTATAAAAGGAATTGATAAGAAGTTGTTTGAAAAAAGAAAGAAGAGGATTTAAAAAAAGAAAAAAAAAGGGAGAGGATGTGATCAGGCAGGGGAATAGAAAACACCATATACTAGAGATTTAGGGTATATTTTGATCTGTTAGAAGAAACTATCTCAAAATTTTAAAGAGAGAACAACTTATATATATAAGCCAAAAATACGGGTAACTACTATGAAGGGATAGAATATGACTCTTCCAGAAAGTGGTCACTTTTCTGATGAGAGAGTTGTTGCTCTTCTTTTCTTCGATCTCCTGTTGAGTTTGTAGGTGTTCAGAATGGTTTGATCCCTATCCAGCTGAATTCCTGAGAGGAGACGAAATCCAGGTCTCCTACTCCTCTGCCATCTTGCTCCGCCCCCCTACACTCAAGTTACTTTAAAAATTACTCTTAAAAAACAACGCATTCAGTTCAAATAGATTAAAATTTGAAGTTTTTTTTGTGTGTGTGTGTCAATGAAACCACACAGCTACATAGTTTATTTTGCTTCAATATGGGTTTGGAGGGGGGACGGGGAGCAAAGAATAGTCACCCAGTTTCATCTGCTGATCAAACTCAAAGATGTCACTATACATGCTATATAATGCAATATCTATGAAGTTACCAGGTTAAGAATATGTACCACATATCATATGATGCTATATATTTCAGTTCCCTTAACAAGTGTGCCTACATTGTTCTGTATGCGACTCTGCAGTCAACATCATTCATCTTCCTAGTCAGTTTCAACACATGAACCTGTATGTATGTTCCCAGTATATAGCACTGCTCCCAGCTACAGGCAGTGAAGCATGTTTTTCTTGGACCTCACTGATGGATTTCTGTCCATCAAACCTACTCCACACAACAGTCAGGTACCCAAACATATTTGTCATTTGGGTTTTAGTAACTGGAAACAATTTAGAGGCCTCACGACTTGGTATTATTGAACAAATTCAGATACTCTGCCTTGTTTCAAACTGGAACAGAAGACATTTTTTAAAGAGAGTTATAGCTACAAGCCTGTCATAACACAGGGAGACATACCAGATTGTTCCTTGCACATACTTAAAGTTACGAAGCAAATGCAGAGAAAAACAAAGGGCAGTTCATCTCCTTCTTACACAGATATGTAAAATAAAAGGACTGAAATGAAAAGTAGAGGGAGAGTCAGCCAGCCCCACACACTCACCTGCGTTGGAGCCCGTCAAATTGTAACGTGCATTCAGTTTCTTGATGATGTTCTCATGGATTTGGTACCACTCACTCTCTGTGTTACACCTATGAAAACATCAACACTCTGTTAAGCTTTGATAATGGATGAGATCAAACAATGACCTTAATAGCACACCTGCCCTTTCTGGAATAACCACCATACTATACTTCCTTAAATCTCCTTGGGAACTCCCCCAAACTGGTCAGTTTGGGCATAACTGCCCCCATGATGAGCAGGATGCCCATATCTCGTAAATGCATGACCACCTACGTCATGCCAGAAGTGGCTATGATGAACCCACAATTTCTGAGAATTCCCCTCACCTCCAAATCTCAGAGAACAATGCACACAGCAGAAGGCAGTGCAGACGAAAACCCTATTAACTGAGTTACCTTCTTTGGGCAAGTTATTCACGCTCCCTGTGCCTTGATTTATTCATCTGTGAAAAGGGGAGTAATATACTACAATTAAATAATAAGTTTGGGCCTAGGATAATGCCTGGCATATACTCAATGCTCCGTGAATTTAGTTCTCATTCATGGGTCTCTACCTACTATAACATGACCGAGTTTGGTTACCATCGAAATGCAGCAAAACAAGCAAAATGTAACTGAGGTTAACACAACTTGCAAGGGGGGTCATTAAAAATTACCCTTGCACTGAAGGGTAATCGAAGTTCCCCAGCTTTTCCTCTTCTGGTCTAAGAGGTATCTTTCCATCTTCTTACTCTCATAGCCATCTGTACCTTGCTTCTTTAGCTCTTGTCACTTGCTAGCTCATGTCATCTTTGTTCACATGCTATAGTTCACTTAGGAAACTTTTAAGGTTCTTGAGGAATGGATCTAGGACCTAGTGATATGTGTCCCCCTTGGGATTTTGAACACTGTGGGTGCTTAAAAGCATGCAATGCATAATGAATGGATGGATGTCTCTTTGTCTGGCAACTCCTGATGGCTCCTAAATACTGAGGTTGGTCATCCTTACTGCCGTGACTGCCCTGGTTAGGCGGGGCGGGATGGGGAGGGTGGAGGGGGCTGCCTCCCTCATCTGAGTATGTTTGTAAATCACTACTAACTTTTATTAGCCCCAAATGCTCCCTCCCAAGGATCCTGAATATCAAGATTCTATACACTATCAATCAAAATGTTCCACAGTAGATTCCTTTTCCTTGTGATCTCGTCTGTAGCTGATGGTTCACAATTTGATTACATGTTTATTTCATCACCATATGCTTTTCCAGGATGAACATGATGGAGGACATTTTCGAGCCACTTAACAGTAGGGTACCAGACAGAGCACTGAATCTTAGAAGGCGGGGAAATTAAGATGAAATGAAACCATCCCACCTGTCCAGCTGCAGGACATTAAATTGCAATTTAGTATATTCTGCCTCTAGTTTTCTTATTTCAGCTCAGTGGGGAAGGAAGAGAGATGGCTTGCTTCCTATTAGTGAAGTGACTCCAGAATTCATGCTTTTAACCTACAAAACTCCACGTAAAATCAAAGCTTCAAGTATGTGACTGAAATAGCTTCCAGGCTCAGATGAGGTATTTGTTACTGTTCCATATTTGAGTTCCAGATGGGTTAGGGATTCGGTCATACTAACAAATAGAAATTTCTTCCAAATTGTTTCTAACAGGCACTTCCTTAAAATGTTCTACTAAAATCACACTTTCTTCTTAATCTACAGTGACTGTTTTGATTGGCTGGCATGTTTCCTGAAAGAGATTCATAATTTGCTGAACTGGCATTTTTAAGGGCATCTCTTTTCCAGCAAGAATAATCTAAAACCCTATTTGATGCTTATAAAAAACAGACAATAACAACCACAAAGAGCAATATGATTTATTTTTATGAGAGCGAGCAACTCCCATAGGCAGAGCTAGAATTCCTAGGTCTTCTTCAGTAGGCTACCTAATCAAGGGTGATGCATACGACCATTGGTCCTGTTTTCCCAATGGCGAGATAAATATAGGGCTTGTTACCCACACCTGGAAAGACTACTCTAAGAAATGATGAGACTGTTTATAAGGAATTCTAGTTTTCTTAAAAAGCAAGGCCACACAACAGCATCATTATCACATTACTACACAGCAGTGTCAAAATAACACCCGAAAGCATAGGACCTGAGACAGCTCAAGTTCAGGAGTCAGGGAGTCCTGACTTCAAATCTGGTTCCCATTCCAATTAGTCAGGCAAATGGGGGCATCATCTAGCCTCTCTGTCCCCTTACGTGGAAATCAGAGCCAACAGCATCTGCTTCATGGGTATGTCACGAGGATAAAGTCACAAGATACATGGAAAATGCTTAACACAGTTCTGCGCACGTAGGAAGCACAGTGTAAATGGTGGCCATTCTCCCCAGAATTACTTCAAATACATTATATTTTATGATCACCAGTAGAGTTTGGAAAGAGGATTATCATGGAAATTGAGGGCTGCCACATGATAAAAAGAGTAGTGAGAAACTACCCACTAGTTTCACCCCAAGTTTTCAAGTTTAAAATCAAGGTCACCGATCATATCCCTCTTAAAAGAGAATAGACAGGATTGCTGGTCCTAAACCACAGGCTATAGACAAATCTTTGTCAACTAATTAGCAAATGTGGGGCACAGGTCCCGGGGGCACTGGGTGGAGGATGGATAAATCCATGAAACCCTCCAGGAGTGGTCAAAAAACAATTTGAAGTCTATGTCCTACAGGCAGTGGGCCATTTGTATTAGCCTAACATATGAAAACTACTGGCATACGGTGGGTATATCAACTCCACAGATAGAAATGAAACGAAAGCAAGCTCACTCATGGAGGTGGCCAGCAGTATGGTCCTCAAACCAGGAATGAGGAAACCCCACCCTATCCCCCTACCCACTCCTCCTCTCCCCAGGGTGAGGATATCACTGTGTGTCAACTCTCCATTTCCAAACCTGTGGGGAGATGCTTAGGGTGGGGTGACCTGAAACCATGTGCATTTAAATAGTCAACTAACTTGGGATTTTTTTTTTTTAAGATTTTATTTATTTATACAGAGAGCACAATTGGAGTGGGGGGGGCAGGAGGCAGAGGGAGAGAGAGAAGCAGGCTCCCTGCTTAGCAGGGAGCCCAGTGTGGGGCTTGATCCCCAGACCCTGGGATCATGACCTGAGCCAAAGGCAGATGCTTAACCACCGGAGCCACTCACAGGTGTCCCCTAACTTAGGATCTGGAATACATTAAGTGATTTTCTTAGAAGAATGCTATGAGCTGAACTGTTTCTCCCCCTAAAAAGAGAATATTGAAATCCTAAGACCTAGTACCTCAGAATGTAACCTTATTTGGACACGGGGCCTTTACAGAGGTAAACAAGTTAAATTCAGGTCACTGGGGTGGGGCCCCAACCCAATCTAACTATGCCCTTATAACAGGGGGAAATGTGGACACAGAGATGAAGGCAGTGACTGGGCAATGCATCTCTGGGTCACAGAACACCAAAATTTGCCAGCAACCACCAGAAACTAGGAGAGAAAGGCATAGGACAGACTGTCCCTCCCAGCCCTCAGAAGCTATCAGCTGAGCCACCACCCTGACCTAGGACTTGCAGCCTCCAGAACTGAGACCATCCCAACTCCCGAGGTTTAAGCCTCTCTCCTCTTCCTGGTACTCTGTTGGGCAGAGCTAGCCAACTCCTAATACAGGAAATAGAAGGGAAATCACCTACCTGCGCTTTCTCTTCCTAATTCTAATTAGTTTATGTTAAAAACTATGTCCGTTTTCCAAGAACAAATTAACTCTCTGAGGGTAAGGACAGGTTCAGTTTTTAAATTCAGAGGAGGTACTCTGTGAAGGAGACGGCCCACCTCACGCTAATCTGTTTGTATCCTTGGGTTCTTGATTTCGCAGTTCCTCTAACTGCTGAATGGTGACTTGTGGGCTCGCTTGCTGTGAGTTTTCAGATTGAGCTTCTTAGGGTGGCTCATAAACTCAACCCTCCCCCTGCTTTCCCATGACCCCCTTGGAGCTGCCTTCACGTGGGATCCACGTGTGCCTCGGCACCCACCCCAGCCCCTCCATGGGCGTGCTTCTTACATGTACACCTTCAGGATGAGGTCATCTTTTGTCTCTCCTGTCAGCAGGTCGGCAATGCTAAGAACTGCACAGCCAAAGGGGCGCCGGTACTGGACGCTACAGGCATTCTTTTTCTCTCCTGCTCCCATTCGACCTGTTCAAGTGAAAAGCAAACATGGCCCATGCAGCCATTTGACCGGTGCACCTTAAACAGATACAGAGGCCCTATCAAATGTAACTGGGCAATTAAAAGGGCCCAATTAAAAGATGCTGCTTCAGTTCTTGACTCTCCTTTCCAAGCACCTCACTGTGTGACCTTGGGCTCATCGATGAAACTCTGGGCACCAGCTGTCACCAACGAAACATGGAGACTGGAGCAGATCCCATGTTTGGGAACCCTCCCCCAAGGACTCATGAAGGTAACCCAGGAGGTTCAGGTCAATAAATTCAATAATGGTGCCCGTTTCATTTTTCTATTTTTAAAAAATTTCCAAACGTAAAGAACTATTTCAAATATTTCACCTTTGAAAGGAAGCAGTGTGAGATCCCCTGAAGGTAAAACAAGTAAGCAAAGATGAACAAATGAGCAGGCAGGCCCTTTTCCTGACCCAGGGCTCAGGCTGATTACAATTCAGCCAATGGCTGAAATCTCCTGGGATGGTTTTCACTCTGACACAGTTTTAACTTGTTTCAATTGTTATATATTTTTAAGTATGTTATTGAGATACTGTTTAAATTTATTATTATATTTGCCAATGGATCATTTAGAGACAGAAAGCAAAAATTATACTGAACCTGAAATATAATAAGTTAATGTGAGGAAAAATAACGAAAAAAATATGCAAATCTGTTTCCAGGTGCTTGGCAACAGATATAGAAGTTGTTTTCCATCTGAGCAAAATTCTCCCATAGCACATCTAGAGGACTCCAGCACTTCCCAAATCCAATGTTAAAGAGGTTAAAAAAAAGGGGGGGGGGAATGGCAATATTCAGTTTGGCTTTCATTCATCAGTAATAAAGTAAAACTATCACGACCATGCATCATTTTTAGGGAAATGCTTACAAATAGCCTGAAAACTTCTTATTTTATCAGACTCAAAACTAAAAAAACATGCCAGTTGCCTTTTAGATGTGCAAAATTCAAAAAATCATATTTTCATGACATGATGCTGTAATATGTGGCTAAATTTCAACCCATGTTTTAATATAAATTACACTGGCAAATCAAACACTTTATCATGTCATACTTGAATTTATCAACCAATTATACTTTTACTCACAAAACTGACAAATTTAAAACTCTGACCAATTGTGAAATGGGAAAAAAAAAAGTCTAGGTTATCTCTATTTTGAATATTATTACAGATTGGATTGGGTGAAATATATCCTCCAATCCTTACCAATATCACGATTTCTGTTTCTTGCTTAATCATTCCCTTGTAAATGCAAGACGACAAAGTGACTAGAAGATCTCTGAGTGGAGTATTTCAAAGTCATTTGACATCAAGCAAGAAATTTAGTAGTTAAAAACAACCACAACAACCCTGAAACTAATCACCATTATTTCCACGGACTCCTCTAGCTCTAAATTCCTAGAAGTTTAGGCAGGGTAGGACTAGCACCCTGATTTTTTGACCCCCTTCGGCTAGAACTGCAGGAAAGGCAAAACTGTAGGTGACTGGGGAGGACAGCCCCATACGGGGGGTGCAGGAAGTGCTCCCTCACAACTTGAAGACGGCAGGGAGGTTTCGGTCCCTCTCTGACCACTGGGCACCATCGCTCCTGGGCCTCCACACCGCTCATGTCCTCAGACCCTCATTTCTACTTTTCTTTCCCGGCTCTGCAGGCACCACAACTTAGACCAAAACTTTGGTCTAAGCCCTGTGCTGAAGACTACTTGATGCCAGCCCTGGCGTTCCCAACTCTAGAATTAATAAAAGTTCACAGTTCTGGTCAGATTTCTAGGAAATTTCTCTAAGCAGAAAGGAAGGTAGGCATAGGGAAGTAGAAACAGAGAGGTGGGAAAACCTTTAGCAGGGTGGCCAGGAGGATACAGAACTATTTATTTCTCTTTTTTTCCCCTCCTCTTCTAACCAAAGATCCGGGCTCAGATTCTAAGCCGAGATGCCATCGCTCTCATTCTCTGCAGCTGGTGAGGGTCAGCGTGCCCTTTTCTTACTAAAGCAGGTACAAGGGACATTCTAGAAAAAGTAAGAAGTATCTGTCCCTGATAGACAAGAATCCTCTGCTCCTTAATTTCATTGCAGCAGATGAAGCCTTGCCCTTTCTTAGAGTTTCTTACCTTCAATCTAATTTCTTCTCAGTCTCAAAATGTCAAACCAGTAAATGGGACCGGACTATCAGGCAGCTTTTGCAGTAATCTCAGTGAAGGATTAATTTGACCAAAGCTCAGGGGGGGAAGGGGGTAACAGATAATTTCTGATTCAACATTCATTCTGATGGTTTAACGATCATAATAATCTTAGGGAAAAAATGCAATCACTAATGCAACACCACTTATTCAAAAGATAGCCATGTGACTGGTAACACGCACGCGGCTTCCTCAGCATTAGGGCCCCCCAAGGGGGCCTGGAGCCCCCTTGCCGCATGTGTTTCTACCACCCAAAGCCTGCAGATACCTTCTAAAAATCTCTGAAAGCAAAAGGAGTTTTTCTCTAGATATTGTAGAAGATTATATTCAAATGCAATGTTTACATGAAGGTATCCAAAACCACATTTTACATGAACAAATGGTGAAATTATGAATTTGAATGAAAAGAACACACAAAGAATTATCTAACAAACTGCACCCCTGCCAGCTTTCTCTCGTAAATACTCAGCAGCATGCATTCCAACTTTTCCAACATTTTTAAAGATTCTTTTCAATTTTTTCCCATATATACTCACTTATAAAAAGAAAATTAAAATGAAAAAGTTGACTTTTTTTTTATTTCAACTGCCCCTCAAATCAAAAAATAGCATACAGTGAAAATGGGTTTTCAGAACTGATTTTTACGAGAAAAAATAGATAGAAAATCTATGTTAGAATGGCAACATGTTTTATAGTCTCTCCCGATGCACAATGCGGTTATCAGATGCATAAGATAAAAGACTATAAAAATAAAGATCATGATGCAGCATTGCATGGCAATATATGACTATCCTGCAGAAGTATTCCCAAGCAAATAATGGAGCACAGTCAGTGAAGAAGTGAAGAATCAGTTCCCAGTATCAGCTGGTTAGCTTTAATAGAAAAACTGTGTAGGCTATGCCATTCCTCATTATACCTAGCTCCTCTGCCATAAAATACCTGCTTTTAGAGGCATTTTATGAGTAAAAACAAGTGCACCTATTCTGGCTCTGTGGTGCAAGTTTGGTGTAGAACACCCAAAGCATACTCTGCCAGATATTAATAAATGTTACAGTATATAAATGTTTCCATGGTCAAATCAAATTTGGAGAAAGCTAGGGCCAACAAAGTTAGAGGCATTTTAATATTTCCCTGGAGGACTCCTGAGACCCTTTAATGAGCTGATGATATTATAAAAGTGGAAAAAGTATATAGCATTCAGGGTTTCATAACACTTTACTTGTAGCACTTTTTGCAGTAATGCTCTGTAGCATTCTGCACTTTGGAAAATGCCAATTAGTACAAAATTTTCATAAACTTGTAGGAAATCCAGATCCTAGAAGAAGTTTAATTAATGCTGTTAACAGAAATTAGAATTCATAAAGACAAATACCAAATTTTGAATCAAATATGCTTAGGGAGTCCAATAAAACAAAGCAAAGCACAACAAACTACCTAATGACTTAAATGGAAAGAAAACAAGGTCTATTTATGATGCATGAGGAGGCTATCTGTGAGTTTGGGGAGGTAAGGGAATAATTCCCCAATGCGGTGATTCTTAAACTCCAAACTGGCTTTCCCTTCCTTCCGATCCAGACAGCAAAGAAATCACACCAACACGGCAACCTTTCAGCACCTCTTCCCCCTGCTGTGCACCTATCACACTGCCAAGTGTTGGACTTACCAATTCGGATAATGTGCACAGTGATATAGATGTCCCTTCTTAGCTCACTGCTACCCAAATCCTACCAAAAGAAAAAAAAAAAGGATTATTTTAAAACTCATAATTTATATAGAAGTATGAAAGGTCACAGCACATTATTCCCACAAATAACATTAGAAAGGCAAAGATAATGTAGACATTCTTAATGGAATTTTGTAGCAGAAGCACATAATTCAAATCCTGTTCTAAAAATACCACCACAATCAACTTAATACTCTTAGTCTATGGATATCAAATAATGCTTTAAAAAAACAAAACAGCCCATTCTACAATAGCCAAATTATAGAAACAGCCCAAGTGTCCATCAACTGATGAATGGATAAAGAAGATGTGATACACACACATGCATGTGCGTGCACACAATGGAATATTACTCAGCCATAAAAAAATGAAATCTTGCCATTTGCAACAACAGGGATGGCGCTACAGAGTATTATGCTAAGCAAAATAAGTCAGTCCAAGAAAGACAATACCACATATTTCACTCATATGTGGAATTTAAGAAACAAAACAAATGAGCAAAGGGAAAAAGAGAGAGGGAGAGACCAAGAAACAGACTCTTAACTACAGAGAACAAACAGGGTTACCAGAGGGGAGGTGGGTGGGGGGGGATGAGTTAAACAGGTGATGAAGATTAAGGAGGCACTTGCAGTGATGAGCACCAGGTGTGTATGGAAGTGCTGAATCACTATATTGTATACCTGAAACTAATCTTACACTGTGTTAACTAACTGGAATTTAAATAAAAACATAAAAGAAAAATACCACTACAAGTTTACAGTGTAAGTCTACTGATGTCAAACAATACTTAAAAAAAAAAACCCATTCTTATTTTAATCTCTCACTCACTCATTCTTTAAACATTTATTAAGTACATTCTAATTGCCATATGTCATGTGGACTATAACAGGCTCTAACATACACCAAAGGAACAGAGGGGTGTCTAGGATTCTGGGCACTACTGTACTTTGGTGTTTTTGTTTTGTTTTGTTTTGTTTTTTGTCAAGCACTTTTACTTTATTTTATTTTATGCTTTTTATTATGTTCAATTAGCCAACAGATAGTACATTATTAGTTTCTGATGTGTTCAACGATTCATTAGTTGCGTATAACACCCAGTGCTCATCACAACATGTGTCCTCCTCAATACCCAGGCCCACAGCCCCGCCCTACTGTACTTTGTGTATTATTTACAAAGTTTAAGCAAAGTCACTATGTTCTCTCACAATAATTTATTTCCCTTAAGTAACATAAAGTACAATTAGAAGAATCTGCCTCCTAGAGGAAACAAGATCCACTTACCACAAAGAGAGAGCAATGTCGTTCTGGTTTATCTGGGGCTTTGGGAAGTCCGTTTCTATTCAGCCTCAAAAAAAATCTTTCACTACAAGAGAAAAAAAGTTTAATATTCTAAAAATTATTTAATATCTAAGGACTTCTCAGTCTTCTAGTTACTCTTCATCTTAAGAGGTAAACTCAGAACATATTAGGTCCTTCATTTGATGTTAAAATTGCTGATGTAAATTAGGAGCACGCCCAAGACAATAAACATTTGCTTCACTTTTGACAATACTGGCAAATCAGCAACTGCAAAAGCAGAAAACATAAATATATATGCAAAAAAAAAATTAACTTTTAAAAGAATAGGCTTCCATATCAGTGATATCATTCTTAGTACTCCAAAAAGTAGAAACAAATGCACTATGGGAAAAAAGAACATGACCTAACATGTTTTGTGTGTTTGTACCTAAGAGTATTGTTTTTCATGTTGTGTCATAGTATTTAATTAACATCATATAAGGACATCATCCTGTGTGGTAACCATCTAGTAGAAGGCTTAATTTTTTGTGCTCTTATAAATCTATCATCCAAAACACCAAGAGAAGGCCTAAGAAATGAAACTTGAATTTGCACTGGTCCACAAAGCAAAAGGAGACCTCAAACTCCCCACAGAACTTTCATTTATAAATACAGGGTCCCCAAATTCAATACAAACACAAATGCTATTGATCAGCCACTAATTCAAATCAATATATACTTGTGGACATCATTTAGATCCAAGGTAATGTTACCCCAATTATATTCAAATAAATAAAAAAATAAGTAAAACAGAGGGGCGCCTGGGTGGCTCAGTCATTGAGCGTCCGCCTTCAGCTCAGGTCATGGTCCCAGGGTCCTGTGATCAAGCCCCGCATCGGGCTCCCTGCTCAGCAAGGAGTCTGCTTCTCCCTCTCCCACTCCCCCTGCTTGTGTTCCCTCTCTCGCTGTGTCTCTCTCTGTCAAATAAATAAATAAAATCTAAAAAAAAAAAAAAAAAGTAAAATAGAAAGAATATCAGCCCGAGAAAAATTAATGTACCAGCAACCATGAGCTTCTGAATTTCAATATCCTGGTGCCTACGACAGAATCAAATGGCTGCCTGCCTCAGGCAAAGAACACACAGCCAACATCCACAGAATGCAATACTAGGGGTATTGGCACACGGTGTGGCTTTGGTCAGAGTAGCTTCAGCCTGGGGACCAAGCAGGGAAGAGAGTGTAGGGCATGAGTGAGGCTCAGAACTACCAACTCTCTCTCCATGCTTATTCACCACTCGATCCTTGCCTTAAATAATGGCTCTGTCGACCCAAATCTTCCTTCTCTCATACAGGGGAAGAAATGAGAGCCATAACCACATCTCTAAGGAAGCATATGGATATGAATTTATGACTGTTTTGCAACATTTTTATTCTCTTTTGTGATTTAAATCTAGATAGATACATGTAACAGATTCAACTACCTGGCTTACCTTTTTTTTTTTTTTTTTTTTATTCTTACATTATACCCATTCCTGCCCTCGCATATGAGAAAGGGCAACCAATGCACATTTCTGTGGGGTCATTTCCACACCTATTATCTGTGGGTTTTTTCGGTATTTTTCCAGAGTGGTGACTGATGAGGTCTGAATGAAGAGAATATAAATCGCTGCAAGGATTCTCAAATGAAGCTGAAGTTCCCACATGATATAATTCTGAAGGCGGGGCTGGGAATGACAGATCCAACCGAGGATGCAGAGTTAAATTAATATTACCCAATTGTCATCTACTATAATTCAAGGAGAAGGGCTGTAAGCTTTCTTCACAGCGGAAGAAAATTCACTATTATTTCAAATTTAAGATATGCTTAAAGGAAATGTGTAAAAATTCACCTTCAGATAAATGAATTATACTTTTATCATACCAGGTAATACTATTTTTGCAAGAATTCACCATTTGATGGCCACTCTGCTAAGGACTTTACAGGAATTGATCCTCACTATGCCCTTATAAAGACAGTACTACTATTATGCCCATTTTATAGATGGGAAAACTGAGAAATAGTAAATAGTTTTGTCCAAGATCACAGACTTGGTGCATGGCTGAGTATTGATTCTATCCCATGTGTTAATTCAAAACCTTTGCACTTCATATGAATACTATAAGGTAAATCTTTTCTCTGCTTTATAGAAATGAAGAGCAAATATTTCCAGAATGTTGAGATAAGAGAGGTCATTCATCTGCTTGGGACACCCACTGATTCAGTCAAGCCTGGTCCTAAGAATACAGGGTCACTCTCTCCCCACACCCTTCCTGGCCTCATGGGAATGAAAGAAGTGGAAATCTGGTTTAGCAAGTTTCACAGCAGTCCCTGGCTTAAAATAGTTCCTTGGTAGTTTGCTCAAGGAAACATACCTAGAGAAATAAATTGGGAAATAAATTATTTTATTAAACAAATGCAGAGCTCCAAAATGATTTAAGAACTTGGCTTTAGTTAATCAAAACTCCTGAGATTTAAGATTGGTATTTGGTTTTGCTTCTTACGCATCAAAAAACGTTTATTGATGATATTTTAGCCCCAAACACAAGCAGTGTGACCATTTTCCCGTCTTCTGTATCACGGACAGCATGCGCTACTTTATATTTTTACATTTTTTTGAGATGCGCTTATGTTTGAGGCTCCTTTTTATCCCTACTGGAATGTTTAAAACAAATTTCACTTTATCTTCTGACAGGCCAGTCTAAAATAATGAATACCAATAAGATGAATATCCAAAAGTCAACAAAGCGTTCCAGATATTAAAACCTTAACTTTAATACGGATATAAAATACCCCTCCATATTTGCAAGTTTCATCAATATTCTGGTAAAGCAATGTTTCCTATTCTATTTCAGAAAGAGATTCTTTTTGCTCTGTCACTATTTTAATTTCACCAGTCTAGACAGAATCCTGTTATCCAAGTATTATACTATATCATATCCTGTTTCAGAAAGAATATCAATATGTACTAAGCCAATGACATATCCCCTCGCTTAAGCATGCCTTAAGGGGGAGATAAAAATAGACTGACGATGGGTACTATGGAAAAATAACTCATGGGCAATTTTTTTAAAAACCAGACTTCTATTAAAAGGAAAAAGAAAACCTTTGTGGCCAATGAAAAAAGAAATCTCTTTTATTCACTTAGTGACAAGTTATTATACAAACTCAAATCAGGTTCTCTCCAGCTTTGGTGACGCAGCAACTCTAAGCAGAAGGCTGACCTACAGCAACACATTTCAGACTCTTGGAATTACAAATAAATATCCCCCCACCCCAAGTTTGGAGAATACCAAAATGTATGCCTTCAAAGCTGGGGGAGAAAAACCAAACAAATCACTGACATTTCACTCTGGTATATCTTCTACAATTCTCTCACAAACTTTCGTGGCCATGCACAAAGGCATTTTCGAGACTCTACTGTAAGGAAAAGGTTGATGTCTATGACTAGAAAACAAAAATAGTTTTTGTGAGCTTTTTAAAAAGCGTCTTATGATAAGATGTGAAAACCTCAATTATGTCGTTTACATTTTTTTCCTAATCATAACATGTGTGTATGTTTCTTGCTAATACATTGTGAGTAACTAGAGTACAGGGTGATCACCATTAACCTTTACATCCCCAGCGGCTAGCCAATGACGTGGTACTGCCTCAGTGTTTAATTAAAGACTGAACAAATAACAATCTTTTAGGAAAAAAAATACAACACAATCCAAATAACTGGGGAGCTTTATTTGCCTCCCTAAGTTTCCCTCTCTTCCCCATAATGTCCTTTACTTTATGGTGAGAAATGCATGAAATTCTCCAAAGAGACATTTCAATCAATGGTGCCTCCCCACCAGATGTGAGAGTCACCTAATTAACTTCATGGCACCCCCAGATTCTAGGTCATGCTTTTAACCTTGTCCCCATGCACATTTTGTATCTTTATTATATTAAACATACAGTGATGGAAAAGCCTACAGTGACATCATATATTTCCAAATGAGAATACGGCATCCTTCTTTATCATCAAAGAATGAATAAGCAAATAGAAACAATTCCAGAAACAGAGAAATGTGAGTTGATATTACCAGCAAAGGGGGGGGAAAAAGTCCTCATTTGACTTTTCCATATACTGCCATGTTCTCCCAGAGGAAATTTCACTGTCAGAGAAATTTAGTGTCCACCTGAATTCCGTGTGTGAGCCATTATAAATCATTCTATATCATAAATCAACAAGGACAGATTCTTTCTTTGGAAAGAAAGAATAAAAAACCATAATTATTTATTATCTATGACTTGCCTTCTTCTAACAAGGATTTAAGGAAACCAAGATGATGAAATAAGAGTGTAAATAAGCATCCCCAGGATGGCGCCAGGGGAAAATTAATACAGGTAAATATTACCCTGTTCTAGGCACCACGATTTACACTTCACATGGATTTTCTCACTTACTTCTCACAACCGCCCTACATGGTAGGAACCACCTCCATCCCTACTTTGCATATGAGAAATCTGGGGCTTGGAGACATTAGGTAAATTGGCCAAACTTACATGATCAGCAAGGGTGGAGCCAGGAAATCAATTATTCAGGGCCTGACTCCAGAGTCTCAGCTCTTAATCACAATGCTAAGCTGTACTTAAAAGAACAGATTCCCTTGAACTAAGGAGAGCAAGACTAACCATGTCATGTGAATGGAGGGTTTTTATTATGAATATGTTCAATAAAATAACAAATAATAATGAAAACGCATGAAACTGAAAAATGAATGAATGAATGAATGAATGAAGCAAGCCACAAACGCATCTGTGTTTAGGGAGTTTATGTCTGTGCACCTGCTCAGCTGTGCTACCGCATTCCAACATACTCAAAAAGATCTCTGATAATAAAGAGTGTATTTCCATAGCAGAGTTTGATAGAAAAGTTCTTACCAGTGATCAGATAATGTGGGGTGTACAATAGGGATGTGAAGCCCTCTGATGTCTTCTGTTCCCATTCTCGGCAGGACAGGATGCTCTGGTCTTCTTGCCCCTCTGCCTGTCATAGCCACTGAGAAGCAGTCACCCTTCCGTAGGAAAGGCCTTGCCTTGGGTCTTGGAGGCCTGCAGGCCAGATGTGGGAGGGTGCTCCCAGCCTTCTGAGTCATCCTATCAAGTGGCTCTCCCATAGGGTGTTCCTAGGATAAGCAGTTGGCTTCAAAGAGCAATGCACCTAAAATTAGGAATGGCCAACGCCAAGGAGACTTTTCTATTTCTCTGTATGGATTCATGTTTACCTCTCTGTAGTTCCCATCTTGTAAGAAGCAAAACTGCCTGGTGATTTCAGGCTATGTGAAAATTACACAACCTGTACTTCATCCAAAAATATATGAGTGGGGAATATCTTGGGCTGAAACACGTGATGTGAAAGATTAGTAGCCTAGACTGATCCATCTACAAAAAATTACAAAGAATATTTCCAAAATCATTTGAACAGTTAAATCACTGAAACAAATGTAGGATCCCCAGAGTAACAGTAACAGAAGAGAGAAAACACTTAGATGCTCATGTTCTCACTAATCAGAACTGTCTGGTTCTTTTACACTCATACTTTATGAAACCATTTGACCAAAAACTACTCCACGTAGTAGTGCCTTTGAAAATGCAAAGTCACTTGTTTTAAAGTTAACTTCGCTGTGTGTAAGAAGAACAATGGAGATCTACTCTATGACGAGCAGAAGCGAAGGGAGATGCACCAGGAGCCAAGGCAGAGACAGTGGGAGTGAGAGAACAAAGGCAAGAGTGAGAAGACGTAAGGGCATGGCTTAGCTGTGCTCCTTCCAGAGCCTCTATCCACAAGGCAAGAGAATGCAAACACATGGTGATTTCATGCTTCTATTTCACTACCTCTTCATTTTCTCAAATGCCTGCTGACTGATGAACGGTATAAGATATTGCCAACAGTCCGAGGGGGACCGTTACCATGTTCTTTCCTAGAACAAGTGGCAAAGGACAACTCAAAACAGGA
The DNA here is from genome assembly GCF_002201575.2 of Neomonachus schauinslandi. Classification (NCBI taxonomy): domain Eukaryota; kingdom Metazoa; phylum Chordata; class Mammalia; order Carnivora; family Phocidae; genus Neomonachus; species Neomonachus schauinslandi. The sequence goes on from NC_058414.1 coordinate 68,944,249, forward strand.
AGGCTCAAGCAACTTTCTAAACGTGGACTAACACCCCCCGTGAGCTGGTGCTATCGCCGTTCAGGCAAGACTCTGGGGAGGTGGGTGGAGGCTGGGCTGGCCACTGGACCGAGGGCTGCAGTGCTCACTGTGGCACAGAGGAAAGATGAAAGGAATGCTCAGAGGGAAACAGAGATACTTGCCCGCCTTCTCATCCAGGGGCTCCTAAGCCAGGTGTGCGTAACATGCTCTTGGGAGCTGTATAAAACCCAGGCCCTACCCTGGACATCCTGACTTACTAGGTCAGGATGGACCCAAAAGCTCCCTGCATGTATAAAAAGCCCAGTCATGTTTAAGGACCACTGTTCTGACCCAAATACCCGACAAGTTAGAATTGCTGGCTGTCTTTTACAAGAGTCATATATACCAGAAAACAGGCAATGCATGCCTGGTACCTTCAGGCCAAAGACTTTTTGCTTTTCTTCTCCCAACCACATGACCAGACAATGGACAGTTTCTCCTTGGCAATAAATGAAAGCAACTCCTCAAGCAAGACTTCCTAAATAAAGCTATTAATGTGCTTTCTAATTTTAAAACTGAAGCAACATTAGGGTCATGAGCTTTTTAGTGATTATAGGGAAATGGAAAGAGAGTGATTGTCGCTACCAAGGTTTCTGGAGTTCACCTAAAGAGTAGACAGATTCTGAGTTTTCTGTTTTTAATATTAATATCCATGCCCAGATTTACCCTAAAAATATTTGAGGGTGAGGGACTAAGCAACCAACTAATGTGATGGCTTTGTCAGGACAGCAAAGGATTTTTCAGTTGAATGATACAAGGGGAGATAATTTTTTAAACTATAGTCAACTCTATTGCCAATTCTGAACACCATGCTGATTCTTTCTTACTACTTAAGATGACTGAAAAGCACTTCATGCTATTTTTCTTTTCAGAGAATAAAGCAATCTGAATCAAAACTCTTTCTAGAAAAGTGTAACTCAGTGAAAAAAGGAATTCCATGCTTTTTAAAGTTATAAATAAGTGATATACATATCACCTGCCATTTCACATTGCCTGTGCCATCCATCATTGACTGATGAATTTTAAAAAATGATCGACGTAGACTTGATGTTGACGTTGATCTGAGAAAAACAGTAATGACTATAAGTTCAAAAGAATTGAGACCCCAGAAATCCCAATGTGGAATTCAAGTAATATCCTTAGAAATAGCTATACCATTTGGGAAACTCAGGGAAATACTTGCTTGTACCATCTCTAGAGAACTCATTAAAAATTTCACTAGAAAACAAGTTTCTCAGAGAAGTAACAAAAAGTAGGCAATGATAGGACCTGGTCAATAGAAACAGGAACCATGAAATAAGAAGGCCTATATAGGCAGAATATCTTATGCTTATTCTTCTGGGAATTTGCATAATTTGATCATTATAAATACTGTATCTTTAACACACCGTGAGGGAGGAAACACTCTGGTCTATGCACGGTAATTATTCTGACCTTTCTAACAATGCCTCTTTGTTAGGGAAAGCACCTGTAGTAAGAAATCTTGAAAATAGAGCAGCCTGGAGCTTAAATATACTCTGGATTGAAGCACGCAGTTCCTTGCAAGGAAATCTTAGATGAAAACAGAATAAATAATAAAACTGGAAGTAAGTCAAGCCCTATAAAACCACTAAGTGCAACACATCTTTCATGCATTTATTATCTCAAAAAGATGTTCTATTTTTTAAAAGAAAATAACAAAAAATCAAATTTCCTTTCAACAATTTACTGACAGATTCTTTGTATTCATTACAAGTTTAAAAACTGAAAACTATCTAAATCATTATGAAATACTATTTATTAGCTAGATGACACTTGCAATTGGGTTTTTTAAAGGTGAAATGATTTAAAAAAAAAAAAACAAGACAGCTACAAAGTGTCTAACCTGATATACAAATGTTAATGTGTATAAGAACAGGTACATTACCTTCCATAGAGGTTATAGTTTCCATAAGTTTGAGAAGGAGCCAAAGGCACCAAAAAAGTTAAAATGCATTGCTTTAGACACTGCAAATATTTTTGTGAAATGGAAACACTATATTGGTTAAAATACAAAGAGATGGTATAGAAACTGTCTTTAAAAATACTTGACTTAAAGCTTAAGAGTATTTTCAGTAGCATTAGAATCCAAGTTCTGGAAGGACAGGGATTTTTTTTTTTCCTGTATTATTCACTGACGTGTCCCCACTTGCCCAGATCAGTGCCTGGCTCTGAGGAGGACAGCAGTAATTGTTTGCTCAATGAATGAACATCAATGACTCAACAGCAACAGTGTGAAATCATGCTCAATGGAAATAAAAAGAAGACCTAGTCTCTGTTTAACTTGCAGTCAAAAATCTCTAAATAGAAATACTGAGGAAAAGGCACTGTATATGTGTCTGCCAATTTTTATTCACATTTTTTAGCACGACAGATTTTGCAAATGATGCTCCCATAGGGACAGGTCCGACAGTGTGCTTCTGATGCACACAGAGTACCATGAAATAACTCCATCAACACTCCGGAAGCCCTCAACACCTCGATTTCTCCCTCTCACTGATAAGCACATCTCTACCAGAGTAGAAGGATGACAACAAAAATGAAGACAATAATGGCATGATCTTACAATGTGTTGCCTCAACAACAACAAAAGACTTATAAGCTTCTTTTAACCGCATCAATGCCCACCCAGTGGACACAAAAAGATGATGAGGGAATAAAGTCTTATCTTCAGAAAAGGAGCCAACGAGGGCCCTATCATTCATTATTCCTCTGTCAGTGCTCAACCGTCTTACAACAGAAATCGCACCAAATACCAAAGAAGTCCTTGGGAGATGGGTTGCTCAGTGTGACTGTAACTTCTTCAGTGGGGAACTTAGGAAAATGAAATCGGAATTCCCTACAAGCAGCAAACACAGTGCAGAGCAAGAAAGAGATGACCAGCTTCTTGGTAAAAAGAACGCCAACCCAGTCGTCTTTCAAAACACAGGAAGAGGGGTAAAAGGACCTTCTGGTCACATTCTCCAAGACTACACTGTCTAAGTAAGAGGAGGCAAGGAGCCAGAATGAGTGGGGAGAGCTAAGAATGAGAAAGCCAGTTCTGAATCCACGGACTCTGAGTTTTCAGTTTTCCGCCACCTTGAATTTCCAGCCACTTATCGTTACAATCACGTTTTAATTTGCAATTTGAAAAATAAATGGAATTGTAAGGCTCTTAAAATGCTACGGATAAAAAGAGTGGATGGCTTCTGCCCTGTGTGTTCTCAGCACGGATGAAGTTATTTCTCTGCTTCTTTTGTTTTAATTTAGATCTGCCTCCTGGTCCGTTTCTTAAAATGTCCCCGATGAAAGACATCACCACATCTCCAAAGCGATTATTTGTTGTTATTTTTTTTAATACGTGACACAGAAGTGTGACCAAAGGGGAAGCAAACCACAAAATCCGATTAACTCCAAAGTGACGACGGTCACAATTTTCACGCACCTGCTGGAAGAATTAAGTGATGGAAAAGAAGAGAGAGAGTGGGAAGCGGTAGCACCTTTAAACAGGAGGCCCCAGGGGAAGGTCACTGTGGGTCACTAGTGGACAGACGCCCACAGTAAGATGTGTGCCAGCACGTCTAGACACAGCAGGAAACGCTCCGGGCCGTACGGCATAGCCCATGTTGCCACAATCCAAGGAGGAGTTCTGAACGCCTTCTTCATCTATTTTTGTTCTCAAGCAGAGTTGTGCTCCCTGCACGTATGGCCAGACTTTGTCTCTACACTGTTGCCGTGCTTTGGAGAGGTTACAATTTTGAGTTAGCTTTGTAACCCAAAACTCTAAGAAGAGTTCTGCCAGCTACCTTTCAGCATTCACAAACCGTAAATGCTCTTCATTTATGATAAAAATATCAATGCTGAACTCATGTGATCACACTCTAATCAGTTGCAAATGATGTATGAAATGAGAAATTCTAGCACAGTGCTCAGAGAATTAAAATTTCTGATCCGCTCTCTTAACTGTGTTATGTACAATACGTACAATGTACTATGATGCATACAACACAGACACACATTTTTCCTAGGCTGGGCTGAGCAACCATTCTCTCTTGACAGCTGCCTTCTATAAGCTCTTGAAAAATGTTCCCAGTACCTGCAAAAACAAAACAAAATGCCACTTCTTTAATTTCCTTTAAAAAATGAAAAGACTATTATTAGATCACATCTGCCTCGGAAGAGACCTATCAGAAGCTACGGCTGTCATTTCTTTGCTTCTCCTCATCATGATGCTAGATTCCCAATCTTCTTGCTCTTTTCCAACTCTGATGCTTCAATCTCCATCTCGCCAGCACCTGCTTCGGACCCCGACTTCCTGAGCACCCCTGGAATTAGCTGTGTAACTTGGGAGCCAGGATTCACTACCCCTTTCAGACGTCTCTCTTCCGAGGGGCCTCACCACACACAGCAACTCTATTACTCCTCACTAACTCACTTCCTACCACACTTCTGCTCAGCGTCCGCTCACCATGTTCCTGTAAATCACTTTCAGCCCCCACTTCACTCTCTCTTTCGCTCTCCAGTGACAGCAGATCTTGCTTCCCAGCCTTACCTATACAAGATCAAGGTCACAAACCCAGTCTCTCCATCTCAACATTTTCTGTACATTTCACTGCCCTCACCTCCCTTCCTCCCACGTTAGAAGCGGCGCCCTTCCTCTCAAAGTAGATTCCTTCCCCTGCATCCTGGATCCCTTCTGCCATTTGCTCCAGGATTTGCCTTTGAATCTCCAGTAAGGTCTCATTCTGCTAGCACACAACAGATGCTCCCATGTAGCCTGTGTCATGAGGGAATGAATGAACAACTGAATGGGTAGAGGTAATCTGTCATTCACAGAACTGTTGCAATTCTTCACTTCTGAGAGGACACACCTGTACCAATTCAGAGTTTCTGGGAAGCTGGTGCTAATGAAGACACAGAATTTTGCTTGAGCATGTAAGGTATTTCCTCTCACAGAATCTTTATTCATCTGCTAAAAGCTGCTCCTTTGCTTTATATATAAGTCAGAGCTTATGCTTTAAAGGTAGTGTTATAACGCACATATTATAAAATACTGAATGTCCTAGACCTTAGGAAAACATTCCTCTCAAGCTGTGCCAAATTCATTATCAGGGATACTATTGTCAGTTTATATAAACCCAGGAATATTACTGTAGGCAGAATGGAACCAAGACCATCCATGCAACTAGTGACTAGACCCCAGATTAATAAACCAGTCTTCTTCTTCATTGCTTGTTTGCCTACGTGCAGAAAACATTTCAAGCAGGTAACTCATTAACCATACACACTATATTGATAAAAGTTAAACCAAGAACCCATATACCTACCACAGGGAACCCATAATCATTAAATTAGCTCCACTATATGGCTCCACCTATCCTTTTCTTCTGACTTTGTTTCTCATTTTTTTTTTTCTTCTTCTTCTTGCTGAAGTATTTTAAAACAAATCATAACCCTGATGCCATTCTGTTTACTAGTAAGTCTCTCTGAATCTTACCTAAACTATAATAACTTGTACCTAAAAAAATCAACAATAATTCCTTATAAAATATAAGAATTCAAGACCAAATACTATTTATAATTTCTGGCTATGTTAAAGTACATTTCCTATTTGGGTTTTTGAAAATCGTAATCTTTAGAGCTACCATTTACTGACCAATTACCAGGTGTCAAGCATTACACTATGAAGTGTATCTGTTCTCCCATTTAATCCTCAAATAATCCTGAGAGGAAAGTGCTATTATCATCTTCATTTAGCAGATAATTAACAGCCATAAGAAAAATGAATTAACTCACCCAGGCTGATTCAGCTACTGAATTAAAAAAAAACAAAAAACAAAAAAAACCCCAGGCTCTCTGACACCAGAGCTGGGCCATTTATAAACTATACAGTGGTGCCTCTACCAGATATGGGAAGATACATGTCTTGAGGACGGAGATACATTCAGACATACTTCATAGTTCTGTATAAATTCACGTTTAAAAAAACCTGTGCCCCACCAATAATATTCACTACTTATCTTTTTCATAAATGACAGAATTACGATGATATACTAAAAAAGAAGGTGATTGTGGGCAACATAAAATTTACATGGAAATGAGGCATTTCAAAGAAAATGAAGACTTTTTATGTATTTCCTACCATGTATGATGGTAGGAAAAATACATAACTTCAGGAAAGAATGCGAATAAGGTACCGACAGAAAATAAATTTTATCTGAATTTAACTACTATGAAAAGACTTTTGGAATTGAATCACCAGAATAAGACTTTCCAGGAGTACTACCCTGCTGCTATTTTCTCAAATAAAAGCCCAAGCCAGCAGCATGCATGCATGAGCAGCCCTGTACTAAGCTAAGTACCCATTTGTGGCACTTAGGTCCTATTAAATAAATTCTCTGATGAGAATGAAATACAGTAATAGATTAGTCGTGAAACAAATTTACAGCTTTAATTAATGAAGCCTTAGGATACATCAGTAAACAAAGTAATGAAAGTTATAAGGGAAGTAGTCAGCCAGTGAATGATGTCATTTTCATTGGCCCATATAATTTATAGTCTGTTGTAGATTAATTGACACATATCCACACAGGGAAGATATGAATGAGTACACACATGCAGAGCTGTACAGCCTGTGGAAAACGGAAACACCGGGAGTACTCCTGTCACCAAACTGTTCAACAACCAATTTTAAATGCAAGCCAAAGGAGACACTGTAGCATATAATGTTAACTAGTTTGATTTCTTTATATATATATATATATATAGACATATATATAAATATATGCATATATTAAATATATATGAATATATATATATATTTAAAAAAAAACCTCCTGATATTCCCAATCCTATAGCTCAGTTTATGCACATCCACATCCTTCCGCAACCCTGTCCCTTTCTCTGGCCCCTGGCTCATCTCCCCGCCTGCAGTCTCAAGCCCATTTCCTCATGCCTCCGAAGGGACACTGATCCACCAAAGACTTCCCCTGTCCTCTGAGTGCAGTCTCTCCTTTGTTACTAGATCCTTCCTGTCAACAAGCTCATTTTCTCTCCCATTCCGGTTTCTTAAAAAAACAAATCCTCAACAAACCCCTTACCACACACTGGTGAATAAAACTTGGTTGAGGAAGAAAACAGGATATGGTAAGTACGAAAGATGAAGAGAATGGGTGTAAAAAGTGATTCAGAGTACTGACACCTGATGAGGCTACAAGTTAAAATACCAGCCACATGACATACCAGCTGTGTCACCTATTAAATCACTCTGTGCCTCAGTTTCCCCATCTATAAAAAGTGGGGAGAGTAATAGTACCTACCTCATAGGGTTGTTACAAGGGATAAATAAGTAAATATTTTTAAAAGAGCTTAGAACAGTGCCTGGCACATCATATGCATTATATAAGTGCTTTGTTAAATAAATAGAATAGAAAAGAAGAAAATAAAATAAAATTACGGATGGTATCTAGGGAAATGACTGCCTGACTTTTCCAGCTATACCCTTGTAGACTGAGGAAATTACAAACTTTCAACCAGACAGATGTTCTCGAAAACCACTTTACTCATATAAAACTTAATTTATCAAACTCATTTTTCTACTGATTATGTAAATGTCAAGACCGTACAAAACTCAGATAAACTAAAGTATGTTGTATTTCCTGACAGTTGAGTCCAATGTAGCTTTATCTGCAGGGGACTCTGGGCTGGGGCTGTTACACAAACAACTGAGGAAGGTAAGCTGGAAAAGAAGGACAGGGTAGGTGTATGTGAGCAAGATGGTGTCAGAGGTTGACTAAGTCTTTGCGATTACTTACAGCAAGAGTTGTCTTGCATCAGAGGCCTAACATTCAGGGGCACCTTCGGATAGAAATTGTTTTGAGATAAAATTAATGGGCTTTCTAAGTACGGCCCAGCTTCAGTGACAATTTAAGTTTGTTGTTGGAAAACGTACCCTTCCTGGTATTGAGGAGACACATGCGGGTCATGGTTCCATTGAGTGAACCAGGAGGTGACAATTTTCATATGTTATCTCCTTTTGCATTTGCTATCTCCAAGTACTGCTAAGCTACTTATCATGGCACAAAGTAAGAGTCAATGATACTTTGCTTTCCTTAAAGTACTTGAGAAGGACTCAATTCAGAAAACCAATTTCTGTAGCACAGAGCACTTCTGTGGCCCTGTGTTAGGTTTAGTATTATCATTACCAATAATTTATAACAGCTTATTATTAAGACTACCAGTCTCTGAAGGTCTAACTCTGGCCAGTAAAATCCTGCTTGACTATGCAAACTTTCTGTGCCTTGGTTTTCTCACCAATAATATTAGTGCTGATGATATTTTTAAAGCACTTAGAATGAAGTCTGGAAAATGGTTAGTGCTCAGTAAATATTGGCTGTTTGGGGGCACCTGGGTGGCTCAGTCGTTAAGCGTCTGCCTTCGGCTCAGGTCATGATCCCAGGGTCCTGGGATCGAGCCCCGCATCGGGCTCCCTGCTCAGCGGGAAGCCTGCTTCTCCCTCTCCCGCTCCCCCTGCTTGTGTTCCCTCTCTCACTGTGTCTCTCTCTGTCAAATAAATAAATAAAATCTTAAAAACAAAAAATACTGGCTGTTTGCTTCTTAGAAGAGGAAAGTTAAAAAAAAAAAAAAAAAGTCCCAACCAGTTGTCTGCCTTGTGGGAGGAACAAACATCTACCTCTCCTCATCGTACCTCCACCCGCTGTGCACATGTTGGCCCTTCTACCTATACCCGGACAAGGTAACTTCTTGTGACTAATGGTCAGGATCAATGCTATAAATATTACACTTAGAATGTGTTTTATTTTTTGTATATTACAGCACTCATGATCTTTAACAACAAAAGCATTCACTTAAATATACCATCTTTTGTCTACAGATTTACATTGTTTGGACTGGACTTGGAACTCAGGAAAAAAAAATCAAATGATCAGATTCCTCAACAAAGTAATTACGAGAAAATTTAAGAGGGAGAGAGGGAGGGAAACTAGCTGAAAAGTGACTTGCGAAACTTATCAACCAGCTGTAATACATCTTATAATTCACAAATTCCTTATCTGGGACTCCAGATAAGGAATTTGTAAGGATTGCAAATAAGGAATTTGGGATTCCAGATAAGGGTTCCAGATAAGTGCTAACTCCAGATAAGGATTCCAGATAAGGAATTTGTAAAGTTATATGAGTCAATATGGGAAAACTGAAGACTGGCAGGAGATGGATATTTGATCAGAAGGGAATATTAATTTCTTAGGCAGTAATTTCTTTGGAATTCCCCTTTTTAGGGATAGACCCCAAAATATTTACATTTGAAAATAGGATGTCTGGTATTTGCCTCCAAATAACTTGGGGGCAAGGAGGAGGACCAGAAAGGGGTATGTTAAAACAAGACCAGGTCTGAGCTGATCACTGTTGAAGCTGGAGGCTGGTACAGTGAGCTTTATGATACTATTCTACCTTTTCACACATCTGAAATTTTCTAAAAAAAAAGTTTAAAAGAGAAATGCAAGTTGATTTTAAAATACCCATACATCCCACACTGTTGGGCCTAAGAAGAAACACAATTTCTCAAAATCATATTTTACCTTTATAATACCTTTTTCTGAAAAGATGCAAATACTTTACACTCATGTGGTAGGCTGGGAGCAATGAGGGAAGCCAGATTTGTCACCAGTTTCAGGATGAATGAAAAGACAGAGGCAAGTGAAGGGGTCAGGGGTGGCAAAGGTCAACTGCAAAGACCAGAATCAAGTCCGGTCTCCAGATCTGCACATCCTAAGGCCTCTTTAAAAGGTAATGGTGATATTGCCCTGTGCCCTCAATGGAACCAAAGCTACTCACAGCAAGGTTTTGAAAACTCCCTAAAAGAATCATCACTGTGTTGCCCAAGGTCTCAGAAAATCAAGAAAATAAATCTGACACGGTTCCATCACCTCGTAAGCATATATATTCATTCTTAGTTATTCTTTTGCTGATCATCTTTACGGTGATTACGGGTGCAGAAGTAGTGAAGAGGGATTTAGGCTTAATTTCTTCTAGGGTCACTACTTATCAGGTGGATTATCAGAGGAGTGTGTGTGACAGAGGCAAGCGGGAGGGGAAGACAAAGAAAACGGGGAGGGAGAAGAGAGAGGCAGGAACCTATAGGAGCCCAACCACGTCACAGAGCAGGAAAAAGGTCCAGCTCCCTGTCTGAACTTGGGGACCACAAAAACATATTTTGGGGATCATGCACCCAGGTTATTTTCCTACTTTCATCAAGTACATAGGAATAAAAGAAGGGGAACTCTGTTGCTTAAAACCTAAAAGGATGTTTCAGGAAATTTCAAAATGTTTATAACAAGACAAAACTAAGAGAGCGGCTAATATTAATCCTAAATTAACACACTCCTGTGGTGATACAATGTGAACATTAGTGGCAAAGGGGAATTTATATAGTCTTCAAAACCTTAGCTTAACAGGAATGAGTAGAAGAGTGACCTCATTTCTCCCTTTTACTTTTCCTATAGTTTGTTAAATATTTTAGAGACAACATATTATATAGACAATGGTATGAGGAATTTTTGTTAAACTACCTGGAAACCAAGCTCTCTAAGACACATTTCAATATGTTAGCAAGTGTTATCTCTAAATAATCTTTCACATTTCTAAAGCAAGTGCTAAGCTGCAATTTGGATCTATTTTTCAAGCCTTTATTTTCTTCCCTTTTTAGCACTGCTGGTTTGTGTTTCTAACTTACTGATTCATTTCCTTTAAAAGTGTATAAAGCAGATTTTGAAACTATTATCATTGTTATTTACACATCTTATAAATTCTGTCCTTGCTATCCAAAAATACTATCTTTAAATTCTATGGATTCAGTCCACTTGTCAAGAATAGAAGGTACCCTTACTAGTAGGTTATGATTAACACAGAAATTAATTCACCGAAGATTTTATGGCTATAAATGCTTTAAAAATAAACTTCACACATATTTCTTAGAGAAAACAAGTATTTTTATTTTTTAACCAGGAGAGAAATACTCCAGAATTATTTTGTGTTTATTTTTTTAAATTTTTTTTAAATTAACATAATAATGTATTATTTGTTTCAGGGATACAGGTCTGTGATTCATCAGTCTTACACAATTCACAGCGCTCACCATAGCACATACCCTCCCCACTGTCCATCACCCAGCCAGAATTTTTTGTGTTTATGAAACAATATATGTGGCTCAGAGTTGCTTAAAATTGTCAGCATTTTAATAAGCATCATTTTGTAAAACACAGTGAAGTTGGGTCATGTGAGAGTTGTGTGATACAATTTTAAATCTAAATTTAAATCTTTTAATGTAAAAGGTGGTATGCATTGTGTTCAACCTTAAAACAAATACAAAAAAAAATTTGAAACATAAAGAGTGGAGGCTTTTGAATAACAACCAAAACATTCACTACAGGTTTTTCCTAAATATTAAAAACCTGCCCTAAGAGAAGACTCTGAGAACTGAGAAAGAAAAAAAAATATGTGAAACAGTTTACCATTTCACAGCTCTGAAACTCTAATGGGAAGGTTTCCAAGTACTTACCCCTCTCTTGATATTATCTGATGCACAGAGGACAAAAATAATGCAATTGTTTACCACAAATGTGAAAAATACAACATGTTGACCTTGATAAGCAAACCAACTTGGGGCTTTAGAAATAATGTCTTCCTTGCATTATCAATACAAAGTAACTCAAATAACAGACCTGATATCAATCCCATACTTTCATTTAGTAATCATTATCATGGTTCTACACCCCTTTTGAGTTTTTCAAAGAACTTCTGTATGCATCACCCCATTTAACTTTCATGGGAACCTCCAGAGGGTAGGCAGTTTAGAAATTCACATAGTTCTACAAATGAGCTCATAAAGGAAAAGTATACAAGGTCATATATCCTAAAGCTTGTCAATTACAAATGCTCACCATTCCAATATTAAGAAATTCCAGTCATGTTTCCATATGCAGTTACCTGATTGGTCGATTCTCTTTACTGTCAAAGAGTGAGAAGATGACCTCAAGCTCCTCCCCCAGGTTGGAACACATGAGGCTCTTCATCTGCACAAAGAGGTGGTGATTGCTGGCCTGAACTGGGGTATCTTTCTTCCGATGTCGATGCTCCATCTGAGTAACACCCCCCAACAAAAACATGATCAGCATGGACTGAAGAAAACAATGGGATCCAACAAACTAGTTAGCTATTATGATGTCCTGTGGTATCTTCTTTTTTTTTTCCTGTGGATTTGGCATCTGGTTGGATGTTACACTCCAGATTTTCTTCCAACTTCTAAAATAAGAAACCATGAAGTTTGCAGATTATCAAGGAATCTTGCTTTAAGAATTTGGTTTGTTTCATCTATCTATCTGTATATCTATCTATCTATCTAATCTATTTATTGGGGGAGAGGTGGGGGAGGGGGAGAGAGAGAGAATCTTAAGCAGGCTCCACGCCCAGCGTGGAGCCCAATGTGGGGCTCCATCTCACAACCCTGAGATCATGATCTGAGCTGAAATCAAGAGTCAGATGCTTAACTGACTGAGCCACCTAGGCGCCCCAAGATTTTGGTTTTAAATCATTTATGTTAAAATGATACCAACTTGCTGAGTAGATTCAGGCAGCATGATGTTCAAAAGATTCTACTGTTCCCTTATCAACTTCCAGGGTGAGAATAAATTATTAGTTACCTTTAAAAAACCCGACTAAATTGTATCTGGTCATTTCACTGATGGTAGCTGAACAATGCAGCGATGATTTCACATTTTTCATAATTAAACATCCTGTTAAAGCATATTAAATTGCAGAACTGTGGTAGTTTTCTGAGACACGCTATGGCAAGTGATATTCAATCATGAGAGCAATAAAATGTTTCTAACTTGCCGTGGAGCTACAGGGCAGCAGACTGGGGAAGCCAGTGAGATGGCTAAGCTGAGGAACAGCATCCATGTCCATCTTACTTCTGCCTAGCGTAGGCTACACTTGGGAGGCAGGATCAGAAGTGAGCACTAACACAAGCTGAAGGAGGAAAGGAACCACCGATAGTTCCAGGGTTAAGAGAACATGGGGGTGATCAGTCAGGCAACACACACTTGTTAAGTGTCTCTTATGTGCCAAGCAGTGGGAATGCACTGATGAGCAAAAACAGAAATAGCCCCTACCTTCACGGATCTTATCTACCAGGGGGAGCAGACATCAACAAAATCATCCCACATACAGACGGGAAACTGCAACTGTGACAAATGGAGGGGAAGAACCAGATTATCACGAGGATCTGGAAGGATGTGATCTGACTTGTGTCTGGACAGTCAGAGCAGGTGTCCTGAGAAAGGGACACTTTGGCCAAGAGCCAAAGAGGGAGCAGGACCAATGAACCATCTAGAACAGTGCTTTTTCAACTAGGTGCAGGAAAAAACCAAGTTGTTCTTCCCCCTAATCTACTATAGGCAGATATTTCCATAACAGACAATAAAAATGTCATGGTAATGTTAGAATGTTATGAAGGTTTCTAAACCTTTACTCACCACTTTTGTACTTGGACCAGTTACAAACAGTGCACGGTCCAGCTAGTTCTTGGACCACTTTCCAGAAGTGATTCAGGGTAAGAGCACCGGAAAAACATACACAAGGACTGTGTATTCACAGAACAGGTGCTAAGAATGAGGAGTATTTTTGCTTTTCTAATACAGATTACTAATGGCCACCTCTTTTGGCTCACTAGACAATTAAAAAAAAAAATAGCTCAGGAATTAATCCCACAGAAATGGGGTAATATCCTTGGCTTAGGGGTAAGGCACATAACCCTGTTTCTACATTAACCATCTTTTTTATGTTTCTTAGTTCAACAATTCCTGACTGACCAAGATTTGAAAGGAAAAAAACACCATCTAAATTTACGGTTTTAATGCAGCAGGATGAGATTACCAGAACTTTTCATGCTTTTATCTTTTAATTTAAACTACTCAAAAGGTAAACAGTTAAAAATGCAATTAAGCAAATGCATCTGTAATCACTGTATACTCAACAGGTACAATGGACATCTCTCTCCAAAAGTGAAGAGTACACTTTCTTGTAAAGTGCACCTCAGCATTGTGTTATGTGTTAGTGATAATTGCTAGAAAAGCTTCCTGCAGAGAAATATTCTAACTATAGGGGGCAAAAAAAAAGTGTAATTCTGCCTTGTTTTCTGAGAAGGTCGCTCTATTTTGTGCTTTTAAAATTTCTTTTTTACCAAAGCAAAAGAAGCAGCATACGTTCATAAAACTACATCTCTTTAACTCACAAAGAAGCTTTTTATTTTCTGAAAATGCTAACTTATTTATGGATATACTTAAAAGTTTAGGGTAGAGGCGCCTGGGTGGCTCAGTTGGTTAAGCGACTGCCTTCGGCTCAGGTCATGATCCTGGAGTCCCGGGATCGAGTCCCACATCGGGCTCCCTGCTCAGCAGGGAGTCTGCTTCTCCCTCTGACCCTCCCCCCTCTCATGCTCTATCTCATTGTCTCTCTCAGATAAATAAATAAAATCTTTAAAAAAAAAAAAGTTTAGGGTAACACAGCATAAAGTACTATGAAGAAATGAATGACTACTAAGGACTAGAGTGGGAAAAACAGGTATAAAAATCTTATTTAAATAAAGGACCTCAAAGAGGCATCTGGTCTTTATTTCAAACAGTGCAAAGTTCCTAGTATCAGTCATGACGTTTACTAAAAATGGAGCAAAAAAAAAAAAAATAGCTCCTTTACTCATGCAAGGAATTCAATATATCTAGATCAGTGGTTCTCAACCTTGACTGCACTTTAGAATCACCAGGAGAGCTTTTAAAAAATACTTATGCCCAGGACCTATCCCAGAACAATTAAATTAGAATTTCTAGGGGATGGGGGTCCAGAGAGTGATAGTTTTAAAAGCTCCCCAGGTGATTCTAATGTGCAATGAGGGTTGAGAACTATTGATTGAGATCCTATGCAGAGACATGCAAATCAAAGCCGACTGAAAAATGCATTGTTGCATATTCTGTACAATTACTGCCTTGGAACCTTGAATCTTTGCATGCATGCCTGTCCTAAGCCTGTCTGCTTCTACCCTGATTACACACATGCGACATGAGTCATCACAAATGGCACCAAAATCTCCCCTTCCCTCACCCACCATTCTTCCAGGTCTGGAAAAGATGTGGACGTAAGTAGGTTATGATGACTTGTTTATCTCTTGTTAACTCACTACGATGGAGAACTGCTAAAAATATCTCTGTGAGGGACGCCTGGGTGGCTCAGTCGGTTAAGCGTCTGCCTTCGGCCCAGGTCATGATGCCAGGGTCCTGGGATCGAGTCCCGCATCGGGCTCCCTGCTCTGCGGGGAGCCTGCTTCTCCCTCTGCCTCTGTCTCTCTCTCTCTCATGAATAAATAAATAAAATCTTTAAAATAAATAAATAAATAAATAAAAATATCTCTGTGAAAATATTATTACAAAAACAAAATCAAAAAGGCATGTTCACACTTCAAGGGCTATAATTTGGTAGTTACAATAAACAGACAAAAATCCATCTGTGAAATAAATTATGGTTACAAAGGCACCTACCAGCCACTCTAAATGCGCTTATAATTTAACTAGACCTTTGATGAGGAAAAGAAACAGATTCATTCTACAGATTTATTGAAGGGATGCAAATTTTTAATCCTCATATAATGTATAAATTACTGTGTGGATTGCCTATACCACAGCTTTTCCACTTCAGCACTACCGATCATTTGGGCTGGATACTTCTTTGTTGTGGGGGCTTTCCTGGGTTTTGTAGGATGTTCAGCAGCTTTCTCTGGCTTCTATACACCAGACCCAGTAGCATCTCTCTCCACCCCCATCCACCCCACCCCCAAGTGTGACAACCAAAAATGTCTCCAGACATTGCCAAATGTCCCCTGCTCTCTGTTTGAGAACCCCTGGTCCACCCACTGAGGATCACAAAGCAAGAAGTTAACATGATCTTATAAAACCAAGAAAGGCTTATAAAAAGATATTCTGTATGCACAGATAACCAGAGAATCTAGCTAAGGCTCTCTTTATTTATAGGAGGATTGGGATCTGGCCTTTGGCAGAAAACCAAACGTTCCAAGTGGACATATGTTAACACTGCGAGGTTTAGCACGTTTTACTGCTTAGATGAACATAATTAGGTGAGAAAGATCTGCTAACAGGGCTATCCAAAATCTAAAGCAAGACTTTTTTCTTCTTCTAATGATGCAGTATGGATTTAGCAATGTACAAACATCTGTTTCAAATAGGACATGGAGAAGACACAATAAAAACAAACAAACAAATAAGTGGTAACAATCAATCAAACATCCTCTACTGGGGCATGCATGCCATGGCCCTTGATCCGTAAGTGATGATAAACACCAAAACAACAACAACAACAATGACAGCAAGGGATTGAAGGTGGTGCCTGCAAACTCTCCCTGGTGAAGTCAATATAGTCAGTCACTTTTATTTGCCCAGAGAAAAGGACCAGAGCAATGGACAATCTGATTATTGCTAGGCCAGGGTATAAACAGAAACCTGCCTTGAAGATAGCAGGTCCTTTTGAAGCTTATAATAATTTGGGTTTTTCTTGGGGTACTGTCTTTGCTTTACAAACAGTAAAATACAACCACTACAGGGAGAAATTAAATTTTCATGGAAAATCAGAAATGAAGACTCTGGGCTAGGATTTGAGCTATAAAAATGGAAAACACCCTGGCCTGGCAGTCACTACTCATCAGTGGTAGTCCCCTGCACCAGTGACAGCCATTGCTCATCAATCATAGCCCAGATGAGACCCCAGAATTGTATCAACATGGCGCTCCAGGCGGCCATCACAAACAAATCAGAATGTTGAAAAAGATGAAATCAATTTGGCATCCCATATAGGACATTAGGTGAAAAGAACAAAGATAAAATTGCACACATACAAAATCAAACTAGAAAAACTAAAATATATTTGTGTCAGACACTGTTAGTTGCTTATCAAGTATATGCCATCCCTAGCTAAATACAGGGATGTGACTATGTTCTGGCCAATGAAATATAACTGCAAATGTTGTGTGGAATTTCTAGCAAAGCTCTTAAAGTCTTTGAACTAAGAACCTTTCTTCTTCCTACTGCTGGAGAGCAGATGTAATGGCTAGAGCCCTTGCAGCTGTATCAAACTTGGAAGTATCCTCGATGATGGAAACCATGTACCACTGGGCAGAAAAATAAGAGCCTTATCACTTTCGACACCATGAAACCACACACAAGCCCAGAACTTCCTGCCTCCTGGCTTGCATATTGTGAGAAAGAAATAACTTTCTATCATGTCTAAGCTTCTACTATTTATTTCATTGAACACAGCCAGATCTAATCTTAAGATTGAGCATATAAGGTATCAATCACTCTTGCCGCTTGCCTCTGATAAAGATGAAGCAAAGGTGAGCAAGGAATGAAAATCAACTGAATGCTTAGGTGCTCTGCAAACATTAACTGCCAAGGAAAGGTCATTTACATGCATTTCTTATTTAATCTTCCTAACAAACATGGTAAGAATTATTTCCTTCCTTAACAGAGGAAGAACGTGAAGCTCTGAAAGACTAAGTGATAAGCTCAAGACTACAGACCTGAGAAAAGGGAATTCAAATCTAGTTTTTTGGATCTATAACCATGGTCTTTCCATAATAACATGATGACCTCAAAAACACTGAGTGATTGCTTATTAAGTATAAAGCACTGTACAAGATTACCTTGGGCATGATAGAGGAAGCGTAAGACAGTGCCTACCCTGAAGAAACTTCCAACCAAGTGAGATTAAAGAAGTGAGAGACACATTTGATGCTCAATGAGTTAAATAAAGTAACTGCAATAAAGATGCTCCACTAGAGGATGTGACTCGCAAATAAGTTATACAGATTTTACTTGTTATGCGAGCAAAGAATTAGGGATAACTTGAACTTGAAATACTCTATTTTGTTTCCTTCCTCCTTCTCTGCCTCCCTCCAACTGACATTTAACTGTGGTTTTGCTATGTGCCAAATATCTACTTAGCAATGATGCCACAAAGGTGTGCCACATGAAACATCACTCTCAAGAAGCTCAGTGTGAAGGAAATTCTCTACAAAAAGCAGAATTAATTCCAACTGACAAAATAAGGTGTAGAGAGATAATCTGAACAGATCAGCGACTAAGGAAAAAAACCCAAAGTGGTAGAACTGCTTTCTAAAAATCAGACATAAGCTCTGATGGGCCTAGTGATGATTTTTTTCCCCCCACATTTCTCAGATCCAGATCATCTCAGGTCAAGAATTTCCCACTATTCTATGAAGACTATTGTACGCTTTGGAAGAGGCAGCATCTTCCAAAAAGGAGTCTTCTCTTTACCATAGGAGCTGTTCCTTTGAACATTATAGTAAGACACATGGGAAACCATATCAAAGTAAAATTACACTGGCGTAATGGACTTTGAAAGCCCTTCCCGGCCACAGTCTTCTTTGATTTGGGGTTTTAAAAGAGCTTAGTTAATATCAAGAAATTAGGTAATTTTTATACAAGTATTAAGATATAAGGCTAGGGGCACCTGGGTGGCTCAGGTGGTTAAGCATCTGCTTTTGGCTCAAGTCATAATCCCAGGGTCCTGGGATCGAGCCCCATGTTGGGCTCCATGCTCAGCGGGGAGTCTGCTTCTCCCTCTCCCTCTCCCTCTGCCTGCCGCTCTGCTTACTTGTGCTCTCTCTCTATATCTCTGTCAAATAAATAAATAAAATCTTAAAAAAAAAAAAGAATACAAGGCTAAATACAAGGCAGATTGGACCAGATTTAACTTACCATGTAACTTGGAAAAAACTCAAGTCGTAGGTGATGGGCAATACGATCAAATATCTTAGAATTATTAACAGACTTCAGCACTGAGGATGGATTAGGGTCTAGAAGGGGTGGGGTAAGATCAGAAGTTGGAAACAGTGGAGGAGACACTTTCAATGGATTCTGCGGATAGTGGTAATGGGGGCAGGGAGTGGGGGTAAAACATGTTGGGGAAGAATGACTGGATATCATTAGCTCCAACACTGTCCTGGAACACAACAGATAAATATGTATGATTTGTAGGCATTTCACTAAACTAACAAAATGTGCAAAGATGTGCAAAAGAACTTAAAACTTCTTTGGATTTACTTCCTAGTATCTAAGACTTGAGAGCACAGTAGAGCACATCATATAATTCTGGAACAGGTAAAGTACCTCAGTTTTTTACTTGGGGCACGGTCACCTCAGCTCTCAATTCTCTTTACTTGCTCCAAATTAAACTTGGAACATCCTGTTCTTACCAAATCAATCAAGTATGAAGAGCACCATAGAAACCACAAAATTAGCAGTGAGGCTGTGAACCAAGATTTCTTGTACCTACCAGTCGGTAGAGCTCCGTAATGCTGATGTCCTCTGGATCTACCATTGCATACTCTTTCCTAGGCACTAGGTCCAGTCCCAGTTGTCTAGAAAACACATGGCAAAAGTTTGGGGAAAAAGCCATCTCTATAGAATATATTAAAGATCACTATTTTTACTGTGTCACCTCGAAATTAGATATGTCGCCCACCATCCTTCTATTTTCTGCCTATAGTAACTGGTTACCACATTTGGAGTAGCCAACATAACTAGGCTGGACACCGGGCCTAACTTGAGAAAAGTGACAAAGGCAGGTAAATCGAGGGGATAGGTAGGCACTGGGGGTGGCATGCCCCTGCCACAGGAGGCCCCAAGAACTATCACCACAGAAACCCTTCCATCGTGGACTTGGGTAGAAACAAGAGCGAGACATACTTTTGTTCTAGAAATCAGAGTTGAGAAGAGGGAGGTTTGGCCTGCAGGCTTTGACGTAGCACTAAAATGCCTAGTTATATCCAGAGCGAACACATTTCTAATGTGAATCTCTGGCAACGTGTGTGTAGTCCTCAGTCTTAGAGAGTTCTGGGGTCAGTCATTAGGAGAAACTTAGGAGAGGCAGGGGACAGAAATTAAGGTAGCACAGTTTTAGGCCTGGCGTGGCGAAACGGTTTAAACTCTTATGTCGGATTGACACGACTGACATGTGGCTTACTGTGCTGAGAAGTGTTCTAAGGTTATACATCCAGCCTCAGTGGGAGCAAGTATGGTGACTGATTTGTGATGTCCTACCACAGACGGAGGAAAATCAGTGTAACTACCACGTCGCCTCTAGTGACCTTGGTGACATCCTCCTCCCCAGGGTGTCCACTTGACTACAATGATAGCAACGTTGTATCGTTCTCTTCATCTCCTGAACCTTCCATGGCCATCCCAAAGGTGTCACGATGTCTTTGTGACACCCTGTAGATCAAGGCCAAGATACTGTTTCTCTCCCAGACTCCCCTCAGTTACCCCATTCCAGGTCTCACTGTAATTCTCTGATGATAATTTTTCTGTGTCCCTTTCACATCCTTTTCCAACATGGAAGCCTTCTGCCATGGCATTTCCAGTTATAAAACCACAGCTTTCTTACTTGTGTATTAAAAAAAAATCCTGAAATTCTGAACCCTCCCCCAAACTTCATTAGAGGTTTCATAAGTAGAACTTATTGATTCAGCACTGACTTCAAGCCAGGCACTGACCGAGCCAGGCTGAGGGACAGCTGTTCTTAAGAAGATTACATGTCTGTGACGTTCTTAATGGCAGTAGTTGTCCTTGACATGAGAAAAGTTTAATTTTCTTCAATTATGTTTCGCTTTGAGAAACTTAAAAATCACACTTCCATTGTCTAATTTTTGCTGAACTTTCAAATCACAAAGAGTGCTGTGATTTGTTCCCCTCCAAGTACCCATGTCTCCCTGTTATGGACTGAATGTGCCCTCCCAAAACCCAATATGGCCAACCCCATCATGACTATATTTGAGGATAGGGACTATAATAAGGTAATACAGGTTACATGAGGTCAAAAGGGTGGGGCCCTAATCCAATAGAACTGGTGTTCTTATAAGAAGAAGAAGAGACCCCAGAGATTTCTCTATCTCCATGCAAGCACAGAGGAAAGGTCATGTGAGGACACAGCAAGAAGGCAGCTGTCTGCAAGCCGGCAAGAGAGCCCTCCGCTGGTACCTTGATCATGGACTTCCAGCCTCCAGAACTGTGAGAAAATAAATGTGTTGTTTAAGCCACCCACTCTATGGTATTTTGTTATGGCAGCCCTAGCAGACTTTTACATCCCCTTGGTCCACCTCACCAGGGATTCCAATAGGGTCTGTTCCCCATTCTTCACCCCCTCCCCCAAGAGAGAACCACTGCCCTACATTATAAGACATCATTTGACACCAGGTCAGTATTGCTGAGGAAAGATTATCAAGCAAAGTAAAGAGGATATATAACCACACATGAATCATGGCATCAACCTTACCCACGGCTCCTTCTATGAGAAGCTGTCCTACCCTGGGAGGCATGAGGAATTACTGAGGCAGTCTAGTCATCTGACCATCTCCCCTTCCTGAGCCACACTTGACTGGCCCACAGATAGACACACCTGACCTAAGGACATATAATCCATGGACTGGCCAATAGCTTATGAGTGGCTGATAGAAAATGCTCAGTCTAAACAGGAATAGTAGATTTTGGCTTTCAATGGGATTCCTTCTTTGAGAACTTGGACACAGAAAGTCAGAGCATCAGCCATATGCCACGAGGAAGAAAAGATACATGAAGGGCAACTGGTCTCTATCTCTGTAGAATGAGTAAAGACCAACTCTAGCTGCACAGGTTCTGGGGCAGATGTGAAGTCCAGAAACCTCCCGGGCTTGGGGCCCCAGGAGCCTTTAACTTGCAAGTCTCTCTCTCTCTCTCTCCTAAAGCTTTAATTGTTCAACTTCTGCTGGCTTCCTGGGTCTTAGGTGTATGAAGAGAGTTTCCTCCGTTTCGATTTTGTTTTGTTAACTCCTAGGTATATATCCTTAGGATAACTCTCCCAGTGTTTGAGATTTTCCTAGCTCACAGAACAGGATCGGGGCTGTGCTTTAATATCAGGAAGAAGAAATGAGGTAAAATGAGAAAGGAGAAAATGCTCAGGATACAGGAAACCAGAGCAGGGAGGGGAGGGGCACGTTCTTTATCATTTCAGTCACTGCACTGCTCTGGGACATCAGGAAAGAAGGATGAACAGATTCTCCCTTCTGTATGATCTTAGCAGGAAAAGTCAAAGGACAGCACAGGACTCCATGGGGAACAGAAACAGGTACCATTATTTTAACTCTGTGTGACACCTCCAGGTGAGAATACTTCTTTTCATGGCTCTGTTAAGGAACAAAAAGAATAGCTCCTCCTCCTCTTCCTCCCAAGCTTCCCACACGCAGACAGCTTCTCTTTACTACTCTTTAGCAGTGTGATACACAACTTGAAAGTGAACGTTCTTAATTCATGGCCATCCAGAGATCTACATGCTGACAGATAATTTTGCAGGACAATCTGATCTAGTTTAATACGCAAGAGAATTATCTGAATTTGCTTTCCATTTAGCACTATTCAATAAAAAAACTGATTTATACTTACAAGAATCCAGTAAATGCACAATCTGTGTGCTGTAAGTTGTTTTTAAGTTAAGGGGTCAAAGAAAACCAAATGAGACCTCAGAAAATTCGTGAATTTGAGGATGAGCTATA
Source organism: Neomonachus schauinslandi (assembly GCF_002201575.2). Classification (NCBI taxonomy): domain Eukaryota; kingdom Metazoa; phylum Chordata; class Mammalia; order Carnivora; family Phocidae; genus Neomonachus; species Neomonachus schauinslandi. The sequence goes on from NC_058414.1 coordinate 68,966,990, forward strand.
TAAATTACATTGTTCATTTTCACGCATCAGTGTTTTACCAACTTACCATAAATTAGCCACAGAACTGCCCAAAGTACAAGCTAGAACTTACATGAGTCATGATTCAGTCATAATTAATGTTTTTCTCTCTGTCATCATCTTCCTTCCTAAAACTGAAAAAGTATCTTTCTGCCTGCTCTATATTTCTAAGCTATTTTTGATAAGCTACTTCATCCAACTTTCTTCCTATTTACAAACTAGTCTTTAAACAAGGACCAGCATAATGACTAAGAGCCAATATAAATCAGTGAAAACTCAAAGTTTTTATCAAAATGAAAAAGAAACACATGATAGATAGCATGGGTCCCTTTCAAACAGCCTTGATATCCACCCTGCCTGGCCTGCCTCATCTCACACAGCAAGACTGGAGGCTCAGTGCAAATGGCTGCCACGTTTTCTTCCTCAGGAAATGCTACTGGACTCGTACTGCCCTGGAGCCGAAAGGGCCCGTGGACCTCCCCTAGTTCAATGTACTCCTTCCACAGGTGAAGAAAGTGAAGTCAAGAAGGGCTCAGGAATTCGCCTCATGTCTTAAAAAAGCAGCATTCCTAGTCCAATGTCCTGCTGCCATTCCACACCTATGGTTGTTTTTTTCTTCCCCCACAGGAATCCATCTCGTAGAGGTAAACAATTTAGGGCTACCATACTGCTCATCTGTAGAAGGATGAATGGCGCATCTTACTCAACAAAATAGCAGAAGTACTCAGGGTGAGCATGAGGCTTCAAATGTGTCAGTAGGTCCATGTGCTCCTATCTGAAGATGTCATGTCTCAGCAGAATCAAAAGTGGCTTCTGAGAGAGCAACTTCCTGCGGTCAGAGGAAGCAGCGCTCTAGCTTCAAATCGGTTTTTCCAGATTCAATAAGAGGCGAATTTATCTGTGGTGTACGTCCTGCCATTTTCTCCTTTTCTGCCAGCTTTTCTTTTATTCTGTAGCCCTAAGATCCTCTGAAGGTCCAAATAGCCAATGGGGATTTGGAAGAGGAAAGGAAGGGAGGACATGACCATGACATTGAGGGACCTTTTAACTTCCTGCAACAAGCCTAGGATCATAGTCAAAGCGTATTCTAATTTCTCACCCACATATTAACATTCATACTTAGCACAATATCAGCCTTGATCAGAGCTATAAGTGATGAGATTTACTAAAGTGCTTGGCGGTTATTTTAGATTAGTCAGTTTTATTTAAGAGTAAATCTTGGTCTGCTTTTTACGAGTTCTCCCAAGCAGCTCCTCAAAGGGGGCCAATACATACACACAGGTGGAATCGGGGCAATAATGAATGCCCCACCAGTGCACCTGTTTTAAGACTTTTAATAGGCAGTGTTAGCATCAGTGTCTCCCTCCAGATTACTCTGGTGACATACTACCATGATACGGAAGAGATATATATTAAAAGCAAATACACATGCCAAACCTAAAGCTTATTTTTAAATAAGACCTATTGAGCAAAAGCCATATCCGGTTGATCCCTGTAAACATTTCATATTCTGTGAGCATGTGCACGCTACCTGACCTCACAGGGCACTAGAGAACAAACAACATCCTGGTGCCCTCACCAACCCTAGAGGATACGGTTCTCAGCTCCATCAATGATAGTCTTCCCCTAAGCCGCCACAAGGATAAAACTGAAAAAGCCCCATCTGGTGTGTTCTGGAGATATTACTGTGCACTGGCTCACACCTATGCGGCATCTGTCACCAGGGACCCCCCCACGACTGCGGAGGACGGTACTCACTCATTGCCCCAGTCCAGGCGGGCAGTAATGTGACGCTTCACATCCTTCATCCGGTCGTGGGTCAGATGGCCCACCAGCACCTGCCGCCGCAGATCCAGGATTTCATTCATGATGTGCCACAGTCGGTGGAAGAGATCACCTTCATTTCTCTGGGAAGTACACAAATGTGGAAGCGGTGGTCAGTCCCCACAGTGAGTGGTGAGGGAACCACACAGGAGAGGGAAGGACAAGTCCAGCTTCCCTCCACGCGCTTGCCACTCTGTGGGCAGACTCTCTGTTAACGGCTCCCTCTCCCCTCGCGCTCTCACATACACCCTCTGCTCTATATGCTTTCATCCAGGCTCACAACACTGCTCTCCAAGGATCCAACTTCACTTCTCAGACTCCCCAGCAGAGAGTCCTCACCACGCCTCCACACCTGCAGCTTACATACTCGGCCTCCTCTTCCACCTCAAATCCTCCTCTCTTTAGCTCCGTCCCAATTCTGTCTTCAAGGCTCCACCTGAATCCACCTCTGTCAGGAATCTTCCCTGACAACTCTCACCCACATTCTTTTTTCTCTTCTCTCAACAGTGGCTGCACATAATTCAGGCCAATTCAACGGATAATACTGTTTTCTCATTATTTCTTGCATGTTAGTCTTAATGCTTTACTGTATTTCCCATCATAAGCTGGGTACACAGCTTTCTACTAAAATATTAGTAGAGGACATGAACAGTGATATGCAAGGATTGAGATTATCATACATCTGGAGCCCTCTGCTGTGATAAACTGCCAGAAATAGCAAAAGTTCTGTGTGATGGGGAAAGATGCTCGGTCAGAACACTTTTTTTTTTTTTTTTAATTTTAAAAAGTCATGATATGTCTTCTACTTTATCAAGACTTGGTGACTTGGGAGTGTTTTAATGTTCTGTGTAGATGAGACAAACGTGCTGGCTGAACAGCAAAGCATTCTCCCTGGTCCTCTGAGATATAAATAATTGTGCTCGTGACATTTAAAGCACTCTATTGAGCTTGTTCTTCTATCACCTCTCACTCTTTACTCATGTTATACGCTCCCATACAAGTCACTACAGACACACTGTAATGCAATACTCTGGTAATTCACTGCTCATTGTCTGTGTTCTCCACTGGGTGTAAGCCCCTGACCACAGATGCTGTGTCTCCCTTGGGTAGCCCCAGCACCTGGAGAAGGAGTGGATACCCTGATTTATAGGAGGTCATTTTGTGGATCTTGAGAGGTAGATTCTATTTAAGTCATAGGAAACAATAAGGAAAGATCAAGAAAAACTTGAGGTCAGTGGTCAGTGGAAAGGTCCACAAGAGATAAAGAAATTACATAAGGAAGATATAAAGTAAGTCAAATCTTATGCAGCAAAATGGAAAGCCAGCTCTGTTTGACTATCCTAGTGTGAAAGTCATCTGCCCTGCTCTTGGGCAGTTGTGTTTTTCTCATGTTGTCACCTCTAGTACTTAAGTTGAAGAGAATGCTAAGATGAGAAGGAAGCTGGATCCTTCATAAAAATGAAAATCAGCTGGTCAGCTTTCCTTTTAGGGAAGGGGACGCAGGAACCCTGACATACGGTAGCCCTAACCAGCAAACCTGCCCTCCTGATGGGAAAGTAATACATATCGGGTCTGGGCTGAGAGCTGGTCATAAAATGATGAGTCTTGAAAAAGCGGACTGTAAACATTGGACAGTTATGAAGACTATTTAGAAATATGAAAAATGCTTTTGGTTTAACATTAAATGAAAAGGGTAGGGGTTCGATATTCAACCCTTGGAATAAAACAGTATCTGAAAGTTCCTGCAATATATGGGAAACATCGCAAAAAACTAATTGTATTAGTGTTTTGGAGGATGGGTAAGTTTTCATTTGCCTCAAAACGAAAACAGCATAGGTTTTGAAGCAGCAGATCTACCTTTAGACTCAGGCTTTACCATTTAGTGTGAGACCCTGAATAGGTTATCTCTGCTAAAGATTTGAGAATAAAAACAATTTGGCAGAGCCCCAGGGAAGAAAGTTATAAAATAGCCAGCCAAAGGCCTGCACAGAAGTACTTAGTAAAAGATGGCTGCTGTATTTCTCCTATGCTTTTTGTGGTTATATTACTGGTATTTTATTAAGTGATACTTTAAAGAACATTATTTAGGCTCTTACCAATGATATGAAAAAGAGCAACTAGCATTTCTCAAGTATTTACCATGAGCTTCTAAGCTAAATGTTCTACTTATACTAAGTATATCTCATAAACTGCTTACAATTTACAAGATATTACTATCCTCATCAAACATCTGCCAGTGGAGAAGCCAGGCACCTTAAAACCATTGGAAAAGAACAAGGATGAACGTGAATCAAAACACCAGGCTCGAAACACCTGTATGAGGAAAAGAGAACCCAGAAGGCCCAATATAGCCAAGGCAGCCTCATTCTCAAGGTCGAAAATCTGTTATCTCCAGGTTCAACTTCATATTTGTCCCTAACATAACTGACTACCATGTCAGTATCCAGGGGAACTTTTAAATAATTCTCTCTCTGTGTCCATTATTCAGGACATCAGGAGGTGGAAAAGTTACTCCTAGAGCTTACAACACATAGATTTTCAAGCAATCAAGTATGTCCCCAGAAGAGATGTTCACAACCTGAAAAGCAGGTAAAAATAGCTAGGTAAGGCAGAATCAAGAGGAAATTCAACTTTGTTCCCCACAAGCTGCCACATAAAAGGCAAAGTGCTGGTGCTCTAGCTCAACTAATGGATGACACTTACACTGCCATTATTTTCATAACTCTTCTGTTGGGTATTTAAGATGCAATGATGTGAACATTTCCAACAGTTTCATTTCCACGTTAATATTATGCACAATGTTATTTTAAGTGAAATAAGACTCGGATTTTATATTCCTCCTAATATAATTTTTTTTCAAAAATCTGAAAAGGAGATCTGCATTTGCTTTGTAGCCTCTCAGCACAGACCCCTTGAGTTCAGTTATCTTGACTTTGCATTTATCTCATTCCAGCAAAGCTCAGCCTGGCATTTCATCTAAGACTGTCTTGTGGATTTTAGTAGTGAGTCCTAAAGCCACCAGCTCCAGGAGGGCATGGTCAGAGAAATCCAACATCAAAAGGGTTTTATTTTTAAGATTTTCCTTGCCTCAATGAAATATCCTATTGCATTTCATATGTAACAGACAACGAAAACTGTCATTCTGTGCCAATGTCCTTCACTAATTTGGATTTTCTCTTTGACAAGCTGTTTCAAATCGTTTTGTCAGGCTAAGTACACCTTTGTATCTTGAACGCATCCTTTCAAATGATTAAGCTGTTCTATAAATGTCTTCGAAAATAAAAGGAGAAATAGTATTCATCTTCCTCCAAACTTCACCACCCCCAAATTTGTGCATATTCAGAGATCCAAAGTGAGGCCACTAGATTCACACCAGAATCCCAGCCCAGCCATTTTCCAACTGCGTGGGCGACAGCAAGTCCCTCACTCTGCCCCGTGTTCCTCATTCGTAAGCTGGGGATGTTCACGGTCATCATTTCCTTGAGTGGTTGTATGGAGTCGATGAAACACTGCATATGGAGTACTTCCCCAGGGTTTGTGACATAGTAAGCTCTCAATAAGTATAATTTGTTATAATAGGTAAATAAGTACATAAAAACATACTCCCCAAACATTAACCTGACCCCCTCCCCCCCCGCTTTTTTTTTAAGAAACATTCCTTTCTCTTGTATATTTAAAATATTCTTGTTCATTTGGCCTAAGGAGTCTATCATTTTCAGTATATTTGAATCATTTACAGAAAATTAGAATAAAATACCACCAATACTCCAATTGCACTGAAAATAAATTTCTTTCTCCTTGAAAATTAAAAATACTCAGAAAGGGGCGCCTGGGTGGCTCAGATGGTTAAGTGTCTGCCTTCGGCTCAGGTCATGATCCCAGGGTCCTGGGATCGAGTCCCGCATCAGGCTCCCTGCTCCTTGGGAGCCTGCTTCTCCCTCTGCTTCTCTCTCTCTCTGTCTCTCATGAATAAATAAATAAAATCTTTAAAAAAAAAAAAATACTCAGAAAGCCTGACACTAACTAGTTCCATGTAAATCATTCTAACTGATGAGATGCCAGAAAAATCATCTTTTACATTCCTGCAGCTCAAAAAAGAACTTACAAACCCCATGCTTAGTGGACACACAGATTACAACGAGACTATGTCTTATTAGGCTCTGTATCTCTGAATTCTGGAGGACCGCTAGTGCCTTAAAGCAGGTGCTCAATTATTAGTCGATGCTGACTCCTGTTCAAGTATTTCTTAAAACAATTCTCTATCCAAAAAATTATGCCATTAAAAAGTTACTTACCACATAGAGCTGTTTCCACATGGTTCCCCAGTCTCTTAATGTTGATGTCATTTCTGTTATAACAGAGTCTTCAGTGGGAATAACCATTTCAAATTGTCTGTGAAATTAAAAGAGAAAAACAAAGTCCACATGCAATTATCATAGATAACATTTTTCTCTGAAAGACAAAATTGGGAAAGGAAACTGCCTGTTATTTGGGGTTCTGCAGACAGTAACGAGGATCTGATTAAAGACCCGTGTGAGGAATGTTATGTGGGCCACGGCAGTACAATACCAAGAGGACCAGCCACTTCATCCACATCAAGTTTGAGGAGTGTGATGAGAAGCAGCAATATCAGAAGACTTCTGCTCCAGCCACAATGTGACCACTAAAGAACAACTCATTTAACCTCCCAAGCCCAAAAGCCTTTATGCAACATGAGGTCACCGAGCCTGCCTAAACTATGAGATAGCTTTTGCTTTTCAAGCACTACGACCATAGGACTCAAAGGGAGTAACAGACTTGTTCCATGATCAGGATATTATGGCTGCAAACATCCAAACTAACTTCGTGTTAGAAGTATCTAGACACCAAGGTACAGATTAAACACTCACTTGATCTTATTAACACTTCATTTTTATTATTTATAAATGGGAACAAGAAAAACAATTAGTCTATTAGTAATGTTAGCATGCATCATTGAACTTAAAAGCTTTTGCAATCACAGATGTTCGAATATCCATTGTGCAATATTCCTCTCTCCGATTAGGCTCATATATCCTTCCTGTTTCTTCTCTAAAAATGAAACATTATACTTGGAGAACATTCATACCAACACCTCCTAGGGTATGTAAGTGGTCCTGATATTGAGGAGATACATGAAGCTATGGACAAAAAGAAAACCCAGATTTCCTTTATCCTCCATGTCTATCTTTGACGTACAACAACCTTTTTCCTCATCTCGAATTTCTTTTTTCAAATTCTTTTCAGTTAGTGTGCAGGTTAAAATGCTTAAGTGGCTATTATTACTACAACTTCTCAAAAGAATGCTACCAGCTATTTAATGGGAATTATTTTCTTAACATTTGAGTATGTATTTTTCAAGGACAATATCTAATATGTACAACGTAATAGCATTTTAGACACTGAACCAGGTTGTCTAGATGATCAAGGGAAAATTACTTCTTAGCATGAGGCTAATAACTGCTCTGTAGTTCTTCTGTGATGCTATATCCAAAGGGTGTATAATTGTCTTTTGTAAAGTCTTCTTGACAGCAAGTAAGAGAACTAAAATCTTCACCAAGAGAGCATGATTTCCTCATTTCATAGTGCTGCTAAAATACTTGCTCTGTGAATATTTCCCTTCTTTCTAGAACTTAAACACAGCTGAAAATGTAAAAGTAGGATTTAAAACTAGAAATAAGAGTAAACAGTAGTATATGAACTGCGACACACACAGAACCTTTTATTAAGTCTACGTGTGACATTTTCAAATGGTAGTGCCTTTATTTTGCTTTTGAAGCAGCTGTTGCAATTTAAATGATGAATATTTGGAGACAGAGATTATAAAATGATCAGATGTAAGGTCAAGAAGGGAACAATGAATTTCCAGGACAACTCAACAACCTACTTAACATTTAAAAAGTGGCATGACCTCAAGCAGCAATTAAACAGTATAGAAGTGGCCTCGTTGTTCATAAACCATAATTCAATTTAAGGGCCCCCATTAGCGCGACAATGCTCTGAAGACCAAGGAACGAACAAAAAGGCAATCCAATCTGTGAGAAGTTGATTTGGGGTTTGTTCAGCCAAAATGTAAATTTTCAAGAAGCTTTATAAAATCGCCGGTTTTGGCGAGGCAGTTGTTTCCTCTTAATTATATCAAAAGCAAAGTCAACGTTCAAACAGTTTTAACTAGTGGCCCCTGAAATTACATTCTGTTCAGTTATTCTTAGATATACTTTATTAGAGTATAAGTATATAAGATATACTTATTCTGAGCTATACTTCATCCTGGTGGGCCATCAGGCTGCTGATCTTAAAATAAGAGAGGTTAACATCAAAATCCCAAAGAAGTTTCTCTTTGGGAAAGCAATCATCTGGTAATATGTGTTCTCAAATGTTCTCAGGGTCAAGTTTTTCTTCCAGTTAATGGTCCTAGAATCTAGAGTCTCAATCAATTCCAATAAATTTTTTTTCTTTTTAAGAAAATAAATTTGGGTTCTACCCTCAACGTTCTCCTGTTACTTAATGTTCATGACGCCCTGTGTCACATGGGGAACCACCAACCAAGTCTTAAACTTACACAACCTAATTTTGAGACATCTTTAGCCTTATTTAAACTTCCTCAGGCTCAAGGAAGGGGACCAGATATGCACCAGTTACTGCCTAGGACAAAAATAAATAAATAAAAGAAGGTACTTATTTTGATAATGACCCACCCCAATCTGCTGTGAGAGGGAGGACTTCCACTGGGTGGAATGACGCTTGACCTCATTTTTGCTAGCATCCTCTATTTCCCTTGCTCGGGGTGTACGGTGGGGGCTGAGTGGCCCTTTGCTCTGCAGAGTTAATGGGGTAGGGCTGGGCTTGGGACAACGGCAGCAAAGAGAACTGGTTGCACGGGTCTACCCAGGTGGACACTGTAAGGGTTAGGGTAGAGGCCCTAGGGTTTCCACACTGTCCAGCCCAGATCACTAGAGCAGAAAGGTCAGAACAAAGAGTGAGCCTATGGCCTAAGTATTTTCTAGAGTTTCCTCCGGTTTACTTGAGGGGAGTTGGACAGTGTCAGAGTAAGCCTGGTAGGAGAAACACCAAAGGGACTGATAACTCTACTTAATTCATTTCTGGTGGGGTGCAGCTGCACAACCTTCCCAAAGGACACACATTTACTAATAACAGTAGTAGCAGTGGTAATTATTCATATCAGTATGTTTTTAATCTACTATTTTAAATAATTAGTACTGTACTGTTAGTGATAGTAATATTGCTTAAAGTAGCACGTGTGTGTGTGTGTGTGTGTGTGTGTATACACAGTATAAGGATCTCCTACAGTTTTATCTATATAGGTAACTCTCAGGGTATTTATTCCATAGACTCTCACCCACCTGCAGAAGTTATTTCAATGAACTAAAATGAATACTTTGCCTTTATAGACAAGGGATATAAAAATCATCCATTTAAATAGAATCCTTGGAACTTTTTTGGTAAAACTCAAGTTTGATGATCTCATTTACTATGATTTAAAATGTGCTTTAGTCATTCAAATAAACTGCTATTTTTTTTTTCTGTTTGAAGTAAAATGTAATTTTTATGGCTGAATCTGCATTGTTTCTTCGGTCATAAAATGACAATCGTTCAATGGTCCAGTGCATATTCCTTGTGACACTGGCAGCGAATGTTTGGGTCCAAATCCATGACCCACTTATAATGAATGATCTGCTCATGATAACCACTTAAATAAGCAAGTTCTACTGTTTTACACTATGATATTTTATTTGAATGATCTGTTATCCTGACAGCTACTTCAAGTCCTTTTGGAAATAGACTGGAAAAACTTCTAAAATGTATGAGAAATCTTAGGTGATCAATGAGCTCAATCAAAGAACAGAAAAGCCATTCCCTAAAATAGAAGAGTGGCTTTGTGAAGTGGTCACACAAGGATACGGTACAATCCCCAATTAGGAAAAAACAGTCCGATTTGGCTGCTTATAATCAGTGGTAAATCTCGGAAATTCCTGGGGTTTGAGACATGACTCAGCACTCCATGGCTTGGCTGCCATGCTTCTCTATATAGCAGGAAACCAAAAAGAACCAACTCCCTCCTGCTTAAGATTAGTCTGATTCCATGATCTGTGGACCATGAGAGACCTCTGATGCCCTAGGTTCTCCTCTAGTCCAGCACATGCAGACGTAGGGTATTACATTTTCTCCACCAACTGTCTTAGCGAAATCCACCTTTATCAAACCACACAGACAATGGCAGGATCTCCTGTAGTTCATTTGTCAAGACGATTACTAAGCCTTTCAAATTCTCAAAAAAGCAATGGTTCTGTGAAAATCCTCTCACATTAATAAAACTCATTTCTTACCCTTTGTTCTTCACACAGGCATTTTTCAAGTGAATGTAACTGGAAGGAAAGATACCCTGCGGGAGAAAACAGGAGGTTTTGGTGCCAGATGACTGGTAAGGCAGGGGTGCTTTCACAAGTCATACACGTAACATACAGTCATACAACCATGACAGTTCCAGGAACAGGGAAAAACAACATCTCTACCGCACTGGATCCATTCCTTTTATTTCCTACCATTCACTAGTTTACAAATTCAGGGATTCTCGAAAATAAATATAATCAAAAAAACTAAATCTCACCCAAAAGCATATTCTTTATAAAACAGAAAAATTTTAAATTTTCAGGAATTCTGCATAGAATAGAAAGCATGTTACACTGAAGAAGAATTTTTTAAAATATTGCATAGTTTTTTAATATTGCATTAATTTTTGTTTGTTTTGGTAGTTGTTCCTTTCCTTCTCCCTAAAACACTCGTGTCTATTTTAAAATATACACTAAAAAAAAAAAAATACCACTATGAATTGGGAGACAAGACATATATTATGTGTTATGGAAAATCTTTGATGAAAACACAGCAGCAATTAATCACCAGGCTGCATTCTGATGGAACAAAAATTAAACAAAAGACAGCATGCTAGCTTGAAGCTTTTTATTGTAGAGAAAAGATAGGACAAGGAAATTGTTCCTTTGTTCTAAATGGGAAGTTGAAAGAAACAACATAAAAAAAAATTAGCATCAATTTTATTGTCCATTAAATGACAATATCCTCTGAATGATTTTTGATGTATCATCAAATGACAAATTCAATTAAATATTTAGGAAAGCAAATGTCATTTGGATACATTATTACCATTGTGGATCCAAGGATAACATAAAATTTAATAAGCAAATTCTGTACATACAACAGTAGTAAATAGACATACGTTTAAAAATAGATTTTTTCTTCAAAATTTAACTCAATATGGTAGGATTAACAAACAGAATAATTATAATTCATAAGAAAAAGTCAGAACTTGAGGTTAGAAGAGTGGCAGAAATAAGCCATAATATATTTTTTCAAAATTATTCCAAATGAATAATTAAGTACTGAAGCTACATTTGCATGTGCCTTGCAGATGTCCAAAAATAACTTTAAGCGAGGGCTAAAGTATTTTAAAAAATTAAATTTCTACATTCTTTTGTTCCTCAGGCTCTCTTTAGAATGACCAAAAATAAATGAAATACAGTTATTAAACATAGCTGGATGATCCAGAAAAAGGTATATTTAAGCAGAAAGGCAGGCAGAAGAATTTAGACTACTTACATTACATTCTGAGAATAAGCAATGATACAGTTTCTTATCTATAATCCTAGTAAAGCCAGAATTAAACCAAGTAATGAGCATGACATGCAAGAGAATATTACAGAATGTGGGAGGTATGGATGAAAGTTGGAGAGATTAGAATACAGTAGACAAACACAGATAATAAATAGTAAGGATGAGTGTCAAAGTCATAAAATATACAAATGAAAGGTAAAACAAAAATCATACTACTTCCTACTGTAATTCCTGAGGATGTATATGAACATATAAAGGATAATGAGTCTTAATTTCTGTCTGGAATAGTAAGAACAGGGAGATCTTTATAATATGGCTTCCCCATGTTTCACCTGCCCAAACCCCAAAGGGAATCTTAATAAGCTGCTGAAATCCACGTGTTTCTCTACACCACTCTTTTACAAATGACACCACAGAAAACTCCAAGATTAAATACCTCTATTCAATTTTTCTTTTGGAATATCTATTTCCCCTGCTTGAATTTTAATTTCACTCTCTGCTAAACTAACACTTCAAAAAGATTTTGTTTATATATAATGAGCTTATTAAGGTCTTCTCAGTACAAACTGCAAGAGCTACGTAAGATTATCATTTGAGTAGCATGTCTTAACAATAATCCAAGTTCAAAGGAATTTCCAAAATTATGAAAATCTGTATTGCCATTTGGCATTTCAACTAAGAGTCCCAACTGTAATTTCAATTATAAAATAACTTTAAAAATATCCTATAATTATGATTATGAGTAATATTTTTTATTACCTTGACATTTGGGTTTTTTAAGGCAAATCCTCTGTACCAGCCTGTGGAGAAAAAAATCATGGTCATTATTTTGATAAACCACTGTAGTATTTTAAAGAAAAATGATTATAAATAAATCTGTCCTTTACTGATGGAATTTTACCCTATAAATAAATATTCTGTGTATGAACAAGATGGAAGTTGGATTGGGCTAGACTATAGCTCAAGTGACTACTAGTTTGTGTTCTATTAATAAACTGTTTAAAAAATTGTAATGGAAATTTATATGAAAAATAGAAACACGCATAATGGAAGTACAGGGCTTGGAATCAGAGTATTGGGCTTAAATTCTGGCTTTTCTACTTATCAGATTATTTTATTTTGGGCAAGTTAATTTATGTGAGCATAGTTTCTCCACATTTTATAAAAGGCTACATTATGTCTTAGGGAAATTCAAGAATTTGCACAAGATTTTATATGTTTCCAATTTCTCTTTGCCTGACTACAAGGCCCAGACCCTATCACCAAAGCATAGGTAGGGCTCAGCCAACAGTCACAGAGTAAATTTGCACATCCTTAAGCCCATCATCTAGGGTTAGGATCAGTCTGATAGCATAAGAAGAGGGAAATCAGGTATCATCCATCAAGAAAAGTGATGGGTACTCTTATCAGCAAAATGTCCTACCGCCTGAGCTCACCCTAACTTTCATTCTGTAGAATGCCTATGAATCAACCTCCAAGCAACTCTGAATCAAAATTTTACAGCACTATCCTGAAAGAAGACTGTATCTTTTTATAGTTTAAAACAAGTATAAGGTATATATATGAAAATGTATAGCAAATAAATACCCCCTATAAATGTATTATTTTCAACTTACAGTTTCTTCAAGCATAGAACCGTTTTGTTTATTGGTAAGAAATTACCATGTAACAAATATTTTGTTGAATTGGACTTTTTTGATTAATTGAATTTTTAAAAAGAAATATTTGAACATTGTATTTAAATATTAAATATTTATATAAAATATTATATTTATACAAAAATCTATATAAATATTAAATATATTTATTTTGTTGTTGTTCCTTATAAGATATATTGTAAAATGCCACACCTACCAGCTTTAAAATCAGTCTGAAGAAAGCAAAATGAATTGAGCAGAAACTATCTCAGGATTAATAAGATCCCTTAAAGACATATCCAAGAAATATATCCATTCTTAAATAATTATTTTAACAGAAACCAAAACTTTTTGAGAACTGCAAAAGTCTCATAGAGAGGTCTCTGTCAAAGGTTTTTAGGTTACAGAACAGCTTCCATTAGTTATGGAGCCCATTTTCATGCACCAATTCAAAACAGATTTTATATTTATCTGTATACAAAGTAAAAACAGACAAAATGCATCTGACAGTAATATGGAAGACCTCATTATATCTTTAAAGATATCATTTACAGTACACAGAATAAATGTCCATGTATCACCACCATTTAATGCGAGGTTCTAAGTAAATATAACAGTTCTGTTTGGAGGAACACAGTTTAATGAATCTTGACACGACAGAATGTTATCATATTATAAGTTCTTATTAAGAACAACATTTCAGGAGGAAAATGGGTGGTTTGGGGGCTTTAAAATGTGGTCACCTTGTCAACGAGGAAAAAAATAGTCATTTCAACTGGGATCTTTTTAAATACGAGAGCTTAAGGGTGTTTCGTGGAACAGGAATGGAAACGTTTGACAACATATTCAGTATTTGATTTAATGAGTTACATGCTGCAAAAATTAATAAAGTTCTTACAATATATTCCACTAACATTTTACATGCATTGAATAACTTTAGTTCAAGTCTGGGGGTGGCAGGGAAGAAGACTGCCGACTAGAGCAGAGTTGGCCTTGGCAGGAGTCCTCCCCAAGGCATCTGGTTACCTAACCTTGGAGAAGCCATTTCTGCCCTGGACCTCTGTTTCTTCCTGTCCTGGGGGACCTACTAGACCCTTGAGATTCTGAGAAAGACCTTCTAGTTTGGCACGGAGTTATGAATTCCCACAAATACAGTAGCCTCAACTGCTTTCTATGGTGGCATCCAGTGAATATAAGGAAATAATATTAGGAAAAATATATCAGCTTAAAAACAGCAAATGATGCCTTTCCATAAGCCGAACACTGAATACGCAAGAAGCGAGCTTTGTCAAAAATGGTTCACTGTGAGCACTGGAAAAATCCCAGAAATTAATAGGACAGAAGGTGTAAACATCATGAACCATCCAGTGGTGAGGAGGTTGGTTATACAACCTCAAACAATCATCATCAGCCCACTTACCATCACACTTTTCCAGGATCTGAACTGTATCTCCAATTTCCAATGACAGGCCATACGGGACAGTTCCTCGAAAACTGGCAATAACTGTAAGACATGTTACAGAATATATGAAGATAATCGTATCAGTTACAGCCAGTTATACTGCTTACTATTATATGTTACTGACCGGGAAAAACGAATGTGAAGAAGAAGTACACTTTGAGAGCTAAAACCTGCTGTCATATTTAAATTTTACAGATTTTTGAAGAGAGTCAATCTTTAAGTTTATATACTTTGCCAACTTCTAGGTCAAATAAGTGTTATAAATATGAATTCTAAAGATATGGAATTTGCTAAAATAATATAAAATATCAAGAGTATTACTCAATAACCTATGTGACAAGGTTACTTCCTGATGAGCCTTTGTCACTTACTGCTATATTCACTCTTCATCCAGATTCCTTGCCCACAGTGGTTACTCAATAAATATGTGTTCACTAACAAATGATGAATACATATCCTACTTGCTGTTCAGCTTGGTATACTTTTCTATTATGTTGCTTGAAGGAGATTTCTTTTTCCTAGACTGTAAGCTCCTCAAGAGAAGAGACTGCATCTATTTACTTGCTAATATGTCCCCAGGGCTTAGCCAAGTATATGGCATAAAAGCAGTCTTCTTGAGTAGTAATCAATAGTAACATTTTATTTAGTCATGACTAGACTCCTCCCCTAGGATTAAACACACAGCCACCATGACAATTCCCATATGTCTTAACTCTCGGAATAGGGTGTGTATGTCCAGGGGTGTGGGTAGGGTGTCACCATTTAGCCTTACCTAGTGGTTATAGACTGACTGGTTTCTGAAACATTTCACAGGGCTGGGCAGAACTAGGATGTTAATACCAGGGAAAGTGTGTATAGGTTAGTCATCTCTGGGTACCTCAAGGAGTTACAGAGAGAATGAAGCACAATGATTCTCCCCAGGAGAGTAATGCCTGAGTCAAAAAGGAGACAAGGATGGAGAAATAACAAAAATGCACCTCAATACATGAAAAAAGAAAGAGACATCTCCGGCTCAATACAGTGCACTGTAATCAACTTGCAATTCACATTAAAAGAAAAATGATAGTAAACGCTTTGAGCGATTTTTAAAAGACCAAAACTTTGGAAGTGAATTTTATAATCCTGTCTCAGATCGTGAGGTTTAGATACAACCCCAATCCCCAAAATAAATTATTGCTACTGTTGTGAATGTATTTTAAAAGCTTGAAGAAACACATGAATCTGTCAAAAATCAGGACATGCCAATAAATAATGGGCTTTTAGAAAGGTCTAAAGCCCTTTGATAATCTCAAAACAAAATTAACAGTAGAGATCAAAACACAGGACAGAAAACATAACCCACAGTACATGAGATGGATGAAAATAACTGTACAGTAACCAAGTTAGAACATTTTAGACAAGCACTAATTCATGATGTCATTCTCTAACTATAACCATAAATACCATATGACCTCATATTGATGTGCTAGAAGATGTTCGCTCAAAAAATAATCCAAGGTCTGTGTATCTTGACAGATTATCTCAAATAACTTTCAGAGACCTCTTCTTCTAAGAGATCACAACTGAACAGACACTAGACTGATTACAGAGCAAGCTTGCACCCAGAATTGCCTTTCTACATTCATGAAGTTACCTTGACCGCTCACAAGCCTAGTGGTTCCACACTGCTCCTCTTTGAGATCTAAGTGCATGGACTCCCCAACACAGCTCTCTATATAGCTCTGACCACTCATAAATGCCCTGGTAACTCCCAAGGCTGCATGTTCTCTCCTAGCCCTCATCACCTCCTTGAATACAGTAGTACCATTCATGGACTTCATTTCCTCTTCCTCCCTTCATTCTTCAGCCCACTCAATCCAGCCTTCATTGTGCTCTGAAATCACTCTTGTGAAGTCACCATCCCCCTCACTGTGACCACATGCATATCACTTTCAGGAGTCTATCTTCTCTTGAACCGTGTCTCTCATACTCCCCAGCCTTCTTCTGCAGACCTTCTTTTCTTAGCCCTGTTCTTAAATGTTGGTGTCATCCAGCATTCTATGCCCAAGATGCCGAAGGGTCAAGGTTGGGGAGCAGGACAATAGCATCAAACTTGGCATCATGAGACATGAGTTTGAGCCCAGGTCTTACCAGTTATTAGCTGTGTGACTTTAGTCAGGATACCTCTCAAAATCTGCATCACTTCATCAGGCAAATGGGGGTAACAATAAAAGAACCGCAAAAAGGTACTAGAGGATTAAATAAGATGCCGTTTGGAAATAACTCTCTACACTCTCTGGGACATTCTAGTCATTTAATAAATACCTCAGTTATTTAAAGTGTACTTTTTCCTTTCTATCCATATACATTCTTCCTCTTTGGAGAGAGTTCCAAGACTTCTAGAATCACCTGTTGACAAGTGGTTTGCCAAGTCTCTCTCCAGTTCTGATCTGTGCCCTGAGAATCTGACACAAACTTGCAACTTGTGTATCTCTGTTCAGATGTCTAAGCACCTAAAACTTAGCATAACTCCAGCTGAACCTGTTATCTCAACTCATGCTCTAACCAAATCAAGCTATTTTCTCTCTCCCAATCACGTATTCTGAAATGTTAGTCTAAAGTATTATTCTATTGACAGTCCTGCTTTATCCTGCTATTACTAAGTAGATTTCTCTGTATCCCTCCACAGGGCCACTGTGAGGCCTTCTAGGTGTCTCCCTGGTCGTCCTTCCTCAACACAATGTCCATGATGCCCCTAGTTACCTTTGATTCTGTCACCTTTAGGCTTAAGGTTTTGTGGGGGTTTTTTGTTGTTTTTGTATGTGTTTTTCTGTTTCTGTATGTAGCATCAGGATAATTTTTATATTTCTTCCATTAGATTTCTATTTCTTTTGTACTAAAAGGTGATTAAATATATTGTGCAGTATTGGACAAGAGCTTGATCAGGCTAATTGTTTTCCTCTTATTTCATGCTGCCATTTGGCTCATACAATCCTTAGGTGTCTCCAAACCAGATCCTCCTCCACTGTTCCCAATTCTATCGAATGCTAGCACTGTCTATCAACTGGAAAGGCCAGGAACCCAGGGGTCATCAGATCCTCCTCCACTGTTCCCAATCTATCGAATGCTAGCACTGTCCATCGACTGGAAAGGCCACGAACTCAGGGGTCATGCATTGGCCCCCTCATCCACATATCCAATCCCTCACTACATCACAATCTTAACTCAGAAGTATCCCCCGAAGGCACCTTTTCTCAATAATTCTGCTCCCACCACTCTCCAAGCCTTGCTTGGCCTTCTCCCATGGTCTCCTAAGAGGTTCATGTTCAGATACTCAGTATCCTCCCCAATCCCTTTCTCACATGACAGTTAAAAAGGCCATTTCAAAATGCACATGTGATGATGTCATCCTCCTTCTAAATATCTCAGAGCTCTGAGAATGATATCGAAATCAGTACCACAGCCTAGAAGGTCCTGCCCTTCTTAACCCTGACTTTCTGTACTCCAGCTACAAAGACCTTCTGTCAATACTTTGGTTACCATACTCCATCATAAACTGGACTCTGCCCATGGCTGACTTCCTGCAAAGACTCTTCCTTTCACTCCTCACCAAGTGAGGCCATATTCCTCCTACAGATATGAGCTGAGTGGTCAGTCACTTCTAGGGCAGCCTTCCTTGACGCACATCCCCTCATCACAACTACATGCACTCGTAACAACATGGACTACCAAACCACACTCATTTGTGCACATTTTTGAATGATGTCTCCTGCAGTAAACCGTTAAGTTCCACAAATTTAAGGACTGTGTTGGTTTTAGCTCCTCATTGTATACCCAATTCAGTACAGAGCTTGGTACTCAATATGAGCTCAGTAAATCATCACTGAGGGAATGAATGAGGGGTGTGGTCATCATTGCTAAATACTCTGATCTTAAAGAGGCAGGTTCCTTATTATTGCCAATACTATTTTTAGAGGGTACTCAAAATTTTAAGATCCAAACTGTATTACCTATGAAAACTCATGCTTTCATAGGAATTGCTGAAACTGGAATGACAGTTTGTCTGGGTTATAACTGTGTATCATCTCATTTCTTATCCTAGCAGTCTATATGGGTGAATGCTGATTTTACTCATCAGCTATATAATATTTGAAAACAAATAAAAGCATGCTAGTAAGTTCTCAATCTCACTGGGCTTCAGATGCCTCCTCTATAAAACGAGGTAGACAAGATAACCTCTGCTCAGTCATACCCCAAATAACAGCAAGCTCTCTCTTGCAGCCCTCAGTGCCTTTATACGTATTATTCCCTTTCGGGAAGTTGCCTACCCACCACTTATACACTGGGAACTACAAGTAGTCTTAGTTTGAGTTCTAGCTCCAAGGTTAACTCTTTTGATTTCCTGATACTATCCTTTTCCTTTCCTCATCCTTGCTTCAAGTGGAATCAATTATTCTTTCATCTGTGCTCCCAGGGTACTCTGACCACACCTTAAATAGGGTAAGGCACCACATAATATTATACCACTTTATTCATCTGTGTCTACTTGAGAATATGAACTATTTCTAATTCACCTTCAAGACCCAGTATATGAGTGTCTGAGTACAGGAATGGACAATGAACACACACATGGAATAAATAAAGCCACTTAAAAATGGCATCCAGGTTTTAGAGATTCACAGAATGTTAGGGTCACCTCTTATAGCTGAGGACACCTAAAAGGTATTAAACTGCAGATCACATTAGAGAGTTGCACTTTTTCAAGATATGGTTCAGGCATGACTTTGAACTTTACCCTCTAAAATGGCAAGCCATTTTCAATCTTTGAGTTACACAAGTAACTCCACCTTGCAGGGTACTAAACTTGTCAGTGGATGGATGAATGCTATATTATTTATGCTTCGGGTTATGAAAGAGAAAGTTGAAAGGGAAAGGCAGTTCCAGGCAAAAGAGCAAAAGATTTGAAAAAATGAATGGCTCATGTTTATTAGTGGGAGCATGTGATGTATCATAAACTAAGCAAACTGGTTTAGCAAAGCCAAGATTCACAAGATAACATAGGCTTTCACAAAACCTCAATTTGCATTTCCATCAAATATACTTTATGCTATTTTTAGATTCCATTGTGGATACAACTTTCCAACTAAATCTCTTTAAGTTCCTTCTGGCATTTTTGCATGAAACAAGTCTTTTTAACAAATAGTTGAAAATCCACTTTGTCCCCAGTTATTCTAAAGAAGCTATGGCTTTATACAAAAGTCTTCAGTGTATACTTTCCAGGGGCATTTTTTCCCCCAGTAATGCTGGGGTCTCCTGAACATGACCACACACTGTCTTGATCCCTTGATTCCCTTTTGTTTTCTTATAAACAACTTTAGTAGCTACAGAAAAGATCACAGAGAATGAACTCTTCACAGAACTGAAAATGTAAAGGTCCAATACTGTTGTTTCAGTCACAAGCCTTGAGAGTATAATTTTAAACAGCACATATAAACTCCTGTACGGTATTGTGTTCATCTCTGCCCACTTGTTATTACATAAAGAAAATTATTTGGATTAAAAAACATGCATATAAACTGAAGTTATATTCAGGTCTTTTAAAAGTACACACGTAAGATCAAAGTGTTAAATGTAAAGCATAACCATCTTGAAAATCATACCATAAATAGCTGCCTGTTATCACTTCTGTTATTCCTTTATATAATAATAATCAGTTTAGTACCTATTGACAATTTATTTGAAATTAAATGGCTGTGAGAAACATCCTCATACAGACTTGGAAGTATTTTCTATGAAGAAGATAAAAAGAAAGCAAAATCTTTCTGTGAAGTAGGGACTCATACTTTAGTTTCAGTGATACTGTTTGTTCATGCAAGCAACAAATTCACATTTTAAAACTTTTAAGCACTACAGAGAAATTCAATCACAGAGTTCTATGACTTTTAAAAGCAAAAATAGAAAAAAATGATTTAAAAAACCACTCTAAGTCAATCACGTAGCTCTACATCACAGACAATAACAAGTTCATCATCACTGTCAAAGTAATATTTACGTGATTCTGCTCACCACAATTCAAGCCTGGCAAAGGCTGCCCCTTGCCCTTTATGGGCTGACAATCGAAGATGAATGGAACATAATGTAAAAAAAAATAATGAAAATGCTTTGTCCCTTGTGACACAAAGGAAGGAAAATCATCTCTCAAAGTCAGAGTTTGGGCTTCATCTTTCTAATAATAGGATCTCCGACTCATGAACAGGTTGTGGATTGAAAGGTCACTTGTGAGCTGACTATTTACAACACAGAACATGGTGCTATTGTCCTCAAATCCTGAGACTAGTCCACAGAATCCTATTTAATACAAAAATGAAACTGCTGTTTTTCGCCATAAAAAATATGCTATGACTGCACCAGAAACCAAATAAACATGTTGATGTGAGCAGTTGTAAAATCTTGACGCACAGCAGTGACAGAAGACAATGATGAAGCAGGTGTTGACCATGTAGGCATGCTAAAGAAATGCTTCCTCAGAGCACATTTAAAAGTGGTTCTTGCCTGTGTCTACATTCATTTCACATTGTACGTTCAGCTCTGGCTTATCACGGATGTATCTACATTGAGGTTTATCAGTTTTGAGCGTCATTGGTGGTAGGGGGAGCACAGATGGAAAAGGGGAATAAGCAGGATTTCTGAAGGACCTGGATAAGAGCTGGAGGAGACATAAAACGGGAAAGGAGATTAATGAGAAATTCTTTCCAGGGACTTTTTTTTTTTTTTTTTTTAAGATTTATTTATTTATTTGAGAGAGCGAGAATGAGAGAGAGAGAGAGAGCACATGAGAGGGGGGAGGGCCAGAGGGAGAAGCAGGCTCCTCGCTGAGCAGGGAGCCCGATGCGGGACTCGATCCAGGGACTCCAGGATCATGACCTGAGCCGAAGGCAGTCGCTTAACCAACTGAGCCACCCAGGTGCCCTCTTTCCAGGGACTTTATTTCATGAAATGGTCAACTGTGGAAAGAGACAAGGGGTCACCTCTCCTGCACATGTACAAAATCCTCCTGCAGGCAAAGATACAATATGGTGGGGAAAACCAAGATACTAGTCTAATCAAAGACTCTTCTTTCTTTATAGCTGTCTAGAATAGGGCTTGAGGGCAGACAGAAGTCACTTGGAGATTTCTATTGGTACCATCACTAGGACAGGACAGAACTGTCTTTCCCCAGGTCCTCTCTCTTTCCCTTCCACAGGTTAGGAGCAAAGCTGTCATTCCTAACCTCAAGGGACTCCAGGCTGGCTATCCGTATGACAGCAGGACTGTGGAAGCAGATGGCCCAGAAAGACTGAAGGAAAAAATCAGATGAAATGTGGGAGGGGGGCACCTGGGTGGCTCAGTCACTTAAGCATCTGCCTTCGGCTCAGGTCATGATCCCAGAGTCCTGGGATGGAGCCTGGAGTCAGGCTCCCTGCTTGGCGGGGAGTCGGCTTCTCCCTCTCTCTGCGCCTTCCCCCCTGACCCATTCCGCTCGTGCTCAAATAAATAAATAAAAAGAAAAGGGGAGGGGCGAGAAGGGAGAGGAAAGAGAGAGAAAAGAGAAATGTGAGGGCGGAGATGGAATGGGAGCTCCTGAATATTGCTTTGATGCTGAAAATGAACTAAGGAAATGAAAGAACTGCTGTGCTCCTTCTTCTCATCCTCAGACTTGCCATGAGCTTGGGATGTGGCTCCGTTCTGGAATAGCCCATGCTCGCAGGCCTCGTACACCTTGCAGGCACACCTGAGAGGCACAAGTGTAGACACGTTGACAAGCAGGATTCCATTCCTACACCACAGTTACTACAGTCAAGCTTGAGACATGTCCCATGACTCTTTCTGGCCTGAGTGACTAGGAATCAGAAGCACACTGAATAAAATATATTCGTTTCTGACATTTCACACGGATCACCTGAAAATGTATTGCTGTCCTTGACTGGTAAGAGGACAGTGCTCGGGTGCCTGGGTGGCTCAGTTGTTAAGCATCTGCCTTCGGCTCAGGTCAAGATCCCAGGGTCCTGGGATCGAGCCCCGCATCGGGCTCCCTGCTTGGCTGGGAGCCTGCTTCTCCCTCTCCTTCTACTGCTTCCCTTGCTTGTGCTCTCTCACTCTGTCAAATAAATCAATAAAATCTTAAAAAAGGAGGACAGTTCTCTCAGGGCCTGCAGACCTGCAGACCTGCATTCTGCTTGAACCACTGCCATTTGGACCCAAGGTAAACATCACGTCTGGGGGAGGTTGCTGCAACACCAAGACCCCTCTTCAGAAACGCATGCCCTATTCTCCCAGCTGCGGAGAGCGTTAGGGCAGGCGGCCCTTGGCTGCCAGCCCCCTTCTGGAATGGTCTCCGCTGAAGACAGCTGCTTGGTCCAAGGTCATGCCCTCCTCCCAGGGTAGCCTGCATCTGGTGACGGACCGCGTGGGAGTAAGAGGGCCATATCCTCCTGCTACCGCTCGGTACAACTCTGAAGGGTCACTCTAGCTCAAGGGACCAACGCTGTCATTGGGCCTGCCTCACAGGTCAACTTCTCCCTCTGCCCTGTCCTGCTTCTTTCCCCTCCCCTCCATGGGTGTGAACCCCAAGAGCACTCCCTGATAAACACCCCGCAAGCTAATCTCCAGCTCAGAGTCGGCTTTCTAGAGAGCCCAACCTCCTACCAGCTTTACAGCTTTACCCATTCAGAATTTCTTCCTTGCAAAAGTTATTTTCAAGGGAGAAGGAGAGTAACCTTATCGCATTACTACGTTGTGTTAAGGGTTTTGCTAAATTCTTTAGGTATTATTTCTAATCTCCTTGATGTAGGTGTTTCCATTCCCATTTTAGAGATAGAGAAAATGAAGAGGAGAGAGGCAAACAAAGAAACAAGCGAATGGTATCAGGAGGGAATTATTCCACCTTAAGATTCATTCAAAGACACTGTCGCTGTGGCAATAAACGAACTGGTTTTATTCTCCAGAGTTACAAACATATTCTTCACCTTCGTTTTAATGCTACAAATGCAAAGGCATTTGCCTAAGTGGCTACAAGAATAACTGAAGGTCAAACAATAAAACTCTGAACTAATTACTGCATCAGCCTATCAGTACTTTTAAAAACAACTTAAGATGATAGAAAAGGTTATGGTTTTGGCCAAGTGCCAGCCAAGAGGAGGGAAGAGACAGAGTTTAAACAATTATTTCAAAAGCATCCCAGCACTTAGGAAAAGGAGACAAAGTTAAAGAGAGAGCTGGAGGCCTGGGGCTTAGCTCCCCTGCTTATGAGCCACATGGTCTTGGGTCCTTCCATTTGCTATCCTGGGATGACATCACCTACCTGGCCTTGCTACGGAGATGTCACAAGGATCACACAAATGTATGAAAATGGGATTTGTAAGCCTACAAAATGTAAGGAAATATGGGATATTATATTTTCATCATCATTGCTAACCAGAAACTTGGAGGCTGGACCTGAGTCTGTCCTAGGCAAAAATACATCTACAACAGTAAGTCAAAAACTCATTCTGTTATTACAGCTTCTTGGAAATCATTATTAACAAGTTAAACTTAGAAACATTCAGGCTTAGCCACCTGAGGGGGATAAAAAAGCTGATAAAACAGGAAATCTTTAGCGTATGAGACTGATAAGGAAAGTAATGGAGCAAAGCGGGATTTTCCTAAAATGCAGAGATAGGACAGGAAGGAGATTCCGCTCCAAACATCGCTTTGCCTCAACAGTACTTGTCTGAGGGGTAACAGCATCAGGAGGGAAAAATTACAAGATGGGCTTCGTGTCACAAAGTGGAATGAAGTAACAAGAAACAATCAATGTTTTCTTTCCCCATGATCCAAATGAAGAATTTTCACTACGAAGCAAAATACCATTTTCCAAGGAAACATATTAAATCTACCACCAAATATTTGGTGTATATGTATATATATAAATAGATGATATACATAGGATGTATATATACATATATATGCATATATATGTGTGTATATATATCACATATTACATATACATATATATAATGTGCTCTTTTCCCAGGGTGAGGTGGTTAGTATGAAAATTATGCTATTTAGGAGAATTTCTGAAACACAGGATTAAATTTCCTGACATTTAGGGGTGGCTGGGTGGCTCAGTCGTTAAGTGTCTGCCTTCGGCTCAGGTCATGATCCCAGGGTCCTGGGATTGAGCCCCGCATCCGGCTCCCAGCTCGGAGCGAAGCCTGCTTCTCCCTCTCCCACTCCCGCTGCTTGTGTTCCCCCTCTTGCTGTGTCTCTGTCAAATAAATAAATAAAACCTTAAAAAAAAAGTTTCCTGACATTTTTTTAAAGGTTTTTTTGCTATAAGGGAAGGGAAAAAAATAATCTGTTGTCTTCCTGTGCCTTTTCTTCCCTCTCATTTCTCTCTCCAAGAACTAAATACTCAGAGTCACAAAACAGGGCAGGAGAACTGAAGGGTACACCTGGACCTCAGCATCTATGCCGTCTGTACCACAGCAGAATGACCCCCAGGCCACCCCAAACTGGGGAGAGCCCAGCTTCTTGTCGCAGCCTCTTCTAACATTCTGTCCAAACTAATACTCAGTCCTGTCTTATCTCTGGTCATTCATCTCCCCACACACAGTGAAGCGTGCATATTTCTAATTTTTCCTCCACAGGCTTTTCTTTTTTCAATTTGAAGTTTGACTTCCATCCCCAATGCTGACTTCTCAAAAAGTCTGCTCGTCTGTCACCTGCAACTTGCATAACTCCCATCTGCAGAGAATCAAACCTTACATTCCTATTTATTACCCCCTTCTGCTCTGATAATTAAGCCAGTTTCCAATTTTGAACAAACACTAGCTCTGACTGGTTTGGGCCATTGAAAACCAGTCACAAACAATTTCTTTAGAAAATGGGGAGCCAGGGAACAGTGCAACGGAGAAATAAAACAAAGTCCAAAGTCTTTTCAAAAACCAGCTCTTATACACTTATCCAGCCTTGTCCTTTATGAACTGTATTCAACAGTCACAATGAACCTCTTATCTGCCTGAGCAAATGCTTTTCCCTCTACCCGGGATTCTGGCTTCCTATTGCCTTTCCCCACCAGGTGTTCTTCAAAAAAACTCAAGCATCTTCTTCAAGAAAGGATTACTCCATGTGCGCCTCCCATGTACATCTCTCTGGTACACTCATCACCTCTAATTTTGCAGCTCCTTTATGTTTCCAATGCCTAGCACAATGTATGACACCCAGTGAGGACTCAAAAAATATTTATTGAATATACAGCGTAATGAAATCACCAAGGTGTGCAATTTCCTCATTTATTCAGCCAGCAGCCACCTTCTTCTGTGTGCCAGCTCCATGGTAGGCACTGGAAATACAATGGTGAAGACAACACTTGGCACCTGCCTCACTGAGTTCATAAATCATGAGAAAGAATGCTTCTTACATCTTTTGGTTCCTACAAAATGCATTTATTTTGCAGTCCCAGTAACTTATTTTTTTTTAAGATTTTTATTTTTAAGTAATCTCCACTCCTAATGTGGGGCCCAAGCTCACAACACCAAGAGTCACATGCTCCACCAACTAGCCAGCCAGGCACCCTTCCCCAGTGACTTTTAAATGTACACAAAACTGACACACTTATAGTTCTATTTATTCTTATGTGAAAAAAAAAATTGAATCCATGCCTAATTTGTTAATGTTTAATTTTGAAATAATTTCAGATTTATAATAAGAAACATATAAATTGATACATCCTTAACTTCCCTTCATCAAATATTAAGATCTTAAATAAATAGAGCACACTTACCAAAACCAGGAAGTTAATGTTGATAGAGTACTATCAACTATCTGACAGATCATATGCAAATTTCACCAACTGTCCAAATGATGTCCTTTTTTCTGGTTAAGGATCCAATCCAGGATTCCACATTACATTTCATTGTTATATTCCATTAGTCTCCTCCCATATGACGGTATCTCAGTCTTTGTATTTCATGACCTTGATGCTTTTAAGAATACTGCCCAGTTATTTTGCACAATGTCTCTAAATTTAGGTTTGTCTGATATTTCCTCATGATTAAATGTAGGATAGGCAAATTTGGCAAGAATACCAGGAAGTGATGATGAGCTCTACTCAGTGTACCTTATCAGGAGAACTACATTGGCAATGTATATCATTACTGGTAATGTTAATCTGGATCACTTGGTTAAGGCGGTTTTCCCACTATAGAGTTACTAGTTTTTCTTCTGTAATTAACAAGTATCTTTGAGACTGTGCAAATGTACTGTTTTTCATCATACTTTATAGCATCCATTGAGGATTCTTGCCTGCAACCTTAGCCATTTAACTCTGATGTTTTTTCATAGGGTTATTCAGACACAGATGAATTATCTTAATTGCAGTCAAAACCTACAATGGATCCTTTTTGAAGTGGGCACAATATCCTGAGTTTAGTCTTGATTTTTTTAAGCATAAGGCATAAAATTAACACTACTGCTACAGAGGCATCCTTGAGATAACCTACTCATATCAAACAAAATAAAACCTTAACCTTCACTTGTTTTAGAAAGTGAAAAAAATTAGTATTTTTGCTCAATTTCCAGTACACCACATGACTTCTTCAGGTACTATTTCCTTAACCAATGAAAATGTGTGTGTGTGTGTGTGTGTGTGTGTATTTGGTCAAAGACAGCTTTTGAACTGTTTCAACCCAACATTTTTAAGGAAAATTGGATGGGTGCTGTCATTAACTAAAGCCATCTGCAGGTCTGAATTAAACTTTTGGGTCTTTACTGTACTTATTAGTGCCTAATAAGGGAATCATGGTAAAATTTGCTACTTCTTTTATTTCATGGAAGGAATCTAGCCTTCTATGATGGCTAATTGGTCAACTTGACTGGGACTCCGGGCATCCAGATTAAACATTATTTCTGGGTGTGTCTGTGAGGATATTTCTGGAAGAAATTAGCATTTGAATTGGTGGGTTCAGTAAAACATATTGCCCTCCTCAACGTGGAGGGGGCATCATCCAACCCACTGAGGGTCTGAAAAGAACAAAGGTAGAAGGAAGAATTCCATCTCTCTGCCTGACTGCCAAGCTGGAACACCAGTCTTCTCCTGCCCTCAGCTAGGACCTCCAGTTCTCAGAACTTTATCACCAGCTTGCATTGTGGGACTTCTCTGCCTCCATAATCACATGGAACACTACAACAAAAACTAATGATGTAATGTATGGTGATTAACATAATAAAATAAAATTTTTTAAAAAATCAATGAGTAGATTCTCAAGTGACCACATAATAGCCCACTTAATCGATTAAGCAGCTTAAATAATAATTTCACATGCAATGAAAACTAGGGGATGGGAGAGATTTTTATAGAGGAGGTACACTTTGGGGAGGTGGTAAGGTACTGGCCAATGTGGAGAGACAATGGGCATAAGCTAACTCCTTCCTAATAGCATGTTTCTCATCCTGGTCTCCTAGAAAACCTCCTTCCCAGAGAGGACCACTAAACCTCACCTTGCCACGACCTGGTGATCCAGCCACACTGCTCAGTGCCCCCAATACAAACTGCCTAATTATGAATACAACTTGCTCTTCTTCCTTTCTTCACTTCCCTTTTCCCCAGAGGAACATACATTACGAACACATCTCTCTTTCAACTCCACTCCCACCCCAATATCCAGTGCAGACCCAACAGCTACCTGACCCATGGGAGCTGAGAGAATGCATGCGGGAGTTGGTTAGGATCTGATAGGTGCCCAGCCCAGCCACTCTTTAGATTTGCAAAGTGGTATGACCAGAAGAGCCTTATAGAAATAATCACAGCGTTATATTATAGGCTACTTGTAAACCTGGTATTTGTGTGGCTCATTTTATCCAAGAAATTCATCTAACCCTATTATTTCCACTTTAAAATTCTCTGTGAAGCCTTTCTGTTCCCCCTCAATTACTATTTTTAAAATTAAAAGATATTAAAAAGAAATGCTGCCAGTTTATCTTTGAGATTTTAATGACAAGTTAAGGCAAAACTCATGAAACTATAATGGCCAAATCAGGGAACCAGGATAAAAATGAACATTACCAATTCAGCACTTATCAATTATAAATGAACTTTTAAATCCTTCCTCAGGGTTTTTAGAGGGCACCAAGTTTCTCTGGGGATAGTGCCTCTTCCAATTTTATCAACTAATGCAGGAACTGCTTCCCAAGCCTTTCTTCTCACTATGAATGTCAGCTACTGACCCCAGATGTTGTCTATAATAATTGAAATCTGGATTCTTTGTTAGCAAATTGCTGCACTATTCAAAAGAAACTTTTTAAAACTAAAACATTCCCTCCCCCATCCACATTCCTCCCACACAAATACGTCTCATTTTTTAAAAATAAAGATTAGAAATCACTGTGCATGGCTGGGGTTAAAAATCTTTGTAAATATTTATTCTTTCCCCTTATACAATGAAACTCGCCAAATAAACTAGCTAAGTTTTCCAAAATATGTTCAAAAACAGACAACAGGTCTGGTGTTAGAGCCAAAACCAGTCATTTATTTCACAATATGTTAATTAGGAACAATCCATCTATTGCAATTCCTTGGTCTGAATGATAATTTTGCATTTGTTTTTGTTTTTCTGAGTATCACTGGAGGTGACTCAGTCTGGTCATGAACTAAATCTGACAATGTGAATGCCCTTGGGGCTTACGTACAAAGTGACTGCCTTTAATATTCTAGCCAGTGCAGAGTGAAATAACAAGTCCCCAAATACAATAAGATGAGAGAAAAAAATTTCAAGCAACACAGAAAATTTATTTTTTGGAAGATAATCTCAAACTGCCCAAAATAACCTCAACATATAAAATTAAAATGTCCATGGAATGTGTTCTTCCCTTGGTGTGTGGGAATTTAAAGAGAATTCTATTTAACAAAATCAGAAGAATTAGGACCTCAAATTTCTAAGCAGCACTAGAATCAGTTACACGTCCATGAAAAGTACATGTCAGAAGGTATGACTGTTTCTTCTTTTATTAGTGACTATAATTAAAAGTAGCTTTTTTTGCCTCTGGTGACAGTTGTATGTTAGTTATCCCTTATAAAGCACTGACAATTTACTAAAAGTTAGTAAACATAGGTAAATAGAGTGAATTCTTAAAGTTAAAAAGCAACCCGTACAAATGAGTAATGTAGTTATTTCTAAATATAAATGAATGGATCAAAAAGTAACTGTAGGCTATCAAGACTCCAAAATAATAAGCTCAAAAACTCTGAACTTATCAACTTGTAAAATTCAAATACAAAAATGTAAACAAGTAAATATAAATAAACATCCCTGTCATCTCCCCTAACTCTAGCTCTTACAGCTGAGTGAAGTTTCAGTAAAAGATTAAGATATTTCTTGAAAGTTTTTTTCAGTTACTAAGTTTCAAGGTCTTTTTGTGTACTACATATTTGTGTCTTTTTTAACCCTTGCAATGAATCTGGAGTAGCAGATCTGTCTACTAGAAAATGCAGGTTAAAAAAAATTCTGCATTTTCCTCTGAGTTCTTAAAGACATGGGTGTCCAAGAAGGTCATTTGTTTGTTTGTTTACCTAATAAATGTAGAACTAATCTATACTATGCCAGGAAATTCCAATTTACAATTGGAGCTATAGTTAAAAATACCAAACATTACAGGGGAAAAACTCTCCTACACTGGGTCTAAAGCTGGGTGAC
The DNA here is from genome assembly GCF_002201575.2 of Neomonachus schauinslandi. Lineage (NCBI taxonomy): Eukaryota > Metazoa > Chordata > Mammalia > Carnivora > Phocidae > Neomonachus > Neomonachus schauinslandi. The sequence continues at coordinate 68,997,286 of NC_058414.1, forward strand.
AGAAAAAAGTCCTAAATGCTTCTCAATCATCTCCTCCCCACCAGCTGCCTCAGTTCTGACAAACACAACAGGCAAAGAGGACATATTATCCAAGATCTCACCAAAACAGAGAAGTTAAAATGTACCCACCCTTCTCTCCATCAAGCTATTATTTCCCTTTCTTTGCCTTAAGACTGAACCTTTTTCAGTTCATGATACATAGGTAGAAATAATAGGTCATTCTGTCAGTTTCCCAAAGACTAGTGGGGTCCTGCTAGATGTAAGATACGTCAAGTGACTTAATGTGCATCAATCTCAAACCTCCAAGATGAAAAAGTTCAGCTTCATACAATTCTCTAGCCGTGATAGTCCTTCTGTTTGTTTTTAACAACAACAAAAGAAACAAAGACCTTCTCAGTTTGAATCCCTGATGCTCTTCATTCAGTCTGCAGCTTGCTCCTAGTGGCCTTGAGAAAACAAATTTCTGAATTTACATTTGTTTATGAAAAGGAGTTGTTAATCATTTATTGAAGTCTTTGGCTTAAATGATCAAACTTTTAGTATCCCAAACCCAAGGGCTGTCCATGTAAGATCATAGGGTTCAGAAAATAGGCTGAAATGGATTTTGCCTTCTATGCCAAAGAGCCACTTATACCCCACAAGTAAAATTTTTAAATGAAATGTAATAAATGAACAAAAGCTGGGTAACAGAGCCAGGGAGCTAGCACATAAGGAAAAGGGGCGGTAGCTGCTAATCACAAGGGCCTGGCTTTAGACAAGTATTATCTCCAGATTTAGGTCCTAAAGACTTGAGGGTCTATAAAATAGTGTAGTTTTAAGGAACTAGATTCAGCTCCTATAATCAAAAAGCACACTGCTCTCTCTATAGCCCCACTTTCTTCTTCCACACATTCGAATACTGTCATGAGTAAGTTTTAACATCAGGAAATTTGGGGCAGGGGAAGTGGAGGTCTCTCGGATTTACAGATTCACATTTGATTCTATGCTGAACAGTATGTTTACATATTATCATCTGTATTTCTCATTCCCAGTAATTTCCTATGCTCCTAAGCCTTCCTCCCACTGGGGCAGCTGCATGACTTCCAAGGGACAACAAAACAAAGGAGACATGCTCAGTCTTCTATTTCCCAAACAGGCTTGCTCATTTGCCAGGCAAGAGCTGTGAAAATCAAGGCTTTCATTAGCCAGAGCCTGGCTTTGCTGGGTGGGATAAGTGTCTTCCAAACTCCTAAAGCTGTCCTTTAAATATCAAGAATTAGAACCTGGAGGACTCAGAGTCACTGCTCTTAAGATACAGTACATGAAGATGCAGAAGGGGAAGAGCTCTTCCAGGAGCAAGAAAGAGGCAAGCCAGAGGGTGCATACACACCTTGGGCCTGTCTGGGATCCTACTGGGGTCAAGACCCATGAATGGAGAGAGAGGCTGAACAGAGAGTCCCTGATGGGAGTTTGGAAATTTCAAAGCAAAGAGGTCTGTGCTCACCGCTCCATGGAACTCTGGGAGGGTAGCAACAATAACAAAGTAGAGTAGAAATGGCAGGCCGGTATAGTTAATAAGTTGGGTCTGAATTAGCTAGCCTTCACACCTTCCCTCAGGCAGCCTCCCCCCCTTGAAAGGGCAGTAGAAGGCAGTTGAGAATACAGAATCACACTCCTACTGGGTCTGCAGAGGCTGTGGAGTGGACAGCCCAGAGCCCGGGCTGGATGGACTATGAGCTGAATCTCAAAGGCTCAACACCACCAACTAGATCTAAGGTGGAGGCCAAGTGAGGCAGGGAGATGGGCCCATTACCATGTCCTGCCCATATTGGGAGACAAACACCAGTGTGTACGTGGAAGACAAAAGGTGATGCCCAAAGTCTTCATGCTATTTCTCAATTGTTTTGGTCCAGAAATCAGCCCTTTAGATTTGGGCATAAAAAAGAATCAATAAACTGCTAGAATGAGTATCATGAGCTTTAAAGCATGGACTTCAGCAAATCCATGTTGCTTGTTCAGAAAATTACTTGTTCATTATTGGCCATGTTGTATATAGGTGGGGTGAGTCCCGGCAATATAAAATGTTATAAATATATCTGCTCTCAAAGGGCCTATACCTACATGAAGAAAAGGGCAGATACAAATGAAAAAATAAGTGAAAACATCCATCCTTTTTATCCTTTGAGTATCCTGGAGTAGCTCAAAACAAAGAAGTAGTGCATGAATTCCATACACAGTTCTCGCATGTAAGCTGAATAAAAACTCCCTTGTAGTACAGGAGGAAGTCTAATATCTTCCAACAGGCAAGTTAAGCTAATCCACTCTGTGAGTCTGTCAGCTTAAGCATTTCGTATCATCCACAAAGGATCCCATCATTTCCATAAATGCACCCAAATCTGCTCAGTCAGCTAATTTTCCCCCATCTGTTATCAGTTTCCTTAAAATCTATGCCTTTTCATTTACTTACTGCACAGGGAGTAAGACTCTCAAACCATTCCTATTTGTCAGATAGGACTATACAAAAAAACGGACCAAGACTTTTTCTTTTTTTCATTTTTTTAGGTCAATCTTTAGAATATCAACTAATGCGTGTTTGCTAAAAATATATATTAAAACAACACTAAACCATCTAAAGTAAAAAAGGAATGTCTACTCCGTCTCCAGCTGCCTTCTTTCAATCCCACTCCCTGCAATTAACAGTTCGTTCTCTCTTTCTCTTTCCCGCCCTCTCTCTCCTTCCCCCTCTCACATAGTGTTTTTATTCATTACTGTTAAACTTTGATTTGTTTTGTTTCCGCAAATTCGGGCTCACCTTATACATATTCCTCCCTGACTTGCTTTTTCATTCAAAAACACAAAACTAGGGAAATTCCTTAGAACAATGTAATGCCTGAGATTCACAGTGGGAAGTACCGTAATTCATGGAAGCAACCTGTTATCAATGGGCATTCAGGCTGTCTCTAAATTTTTTTTTTTTTTTTTTTGCAAATTCGGACCAAAGCTCTTTCTTACAGGTGTCCTGCAGAGCACCTTCTCCCCGCTTCCCTGGCTGATACAGGCCAGGTAGGTTACTGACCCAACGGAACGTCCAACAGACCACAGAGCCGGCTAATGCAAGCCCAGAAAGCCCAACGGCATGTTAAGGGCACACCAAATGCTATGTCTATAAAGTATGCATCTGATTATTTATGCTCCTAAGTAATGTCAAAATTGTAAGCTGAGAAAGCCCTGCAGCCATCAGCAGGGACACGCTTTACTTATTAGCACTATTCTGTATCACGACAGCATGAGGAACACTTAAAATTCAAAATGTTACCTTTCCCTCCTCACATGCATCTCTGCTCTGTCCCCACCCGGGTTTCTCCCAGGGGAGGCTGCAGTATGTGCTTAGCAAATTATAATCACCCACTCAGTACATGTTTATTAAGCATCTACCACAGACTGGGTACCACTCTCCGGACTGAGCCACGAACGTGTGACAATGATTCCTCTCAGCCTCTCCCCACAGGTCGTCTTATTATCTGTACTCTCTAGAGGAGGAAGGCTGGGCCCAGACAAGTGATGAAGCTTGAGAGCCGTTCCTGGGAGGGTTCAAACCCCTGTTGGCTGATGGATGTCCCCGCGGTCATTAGCGCTCCTCAAGAGGGGAACAGCAACACAGCTGTGGTGAAGAGAATCACGCGCACTCCACGCAGGTGGGCTCCAATCCCATGTCCGCTACCTATGAACTGCGGGCCCTCAAGCAAGCTATGACCCTTGCTTTGGCAAGTTTCCTCCAACTGTAAAATCAGGATAAGGACAGTATGTGCTCCGGTGGGTTAGGTGAGGACAGAATCGCTGACCACCACAGCGATGGGCATGGCTGGTGGCCAGTATGCGTGCGGCCACCACTGCCACGCTCACGGGCAGGTAGGTTACGTCACAGAATGGTCCCTGACCAAATGCTTATTTCCTCAATTTCTAGCCTCTGTGATCTATTGGATGTAAATCCCTAAGCACTGGAAACCGAAAGTCTGCACAATGCTTCTATCCAACAGAAGGCTTCTCTAAGCAGCCTTCATGACAGGATGTCCAGAGTTGCTACGGAAAGCCAAGGCAAGCGTGTGTGAGTGGGAGCACTTAGCCTGTGAGATGCACTTGGAGCAGAGTCCATGCAGAGAGCTTCGGCAAGGGCCTCTGGGTTCCCCTCCTTTAAGATGCGGCATTTACTTCCATTCAAGTTCTAAAGAGCATCCGATAAAACCAGGCCAAGCAATGGGGCCAAGTTACACTCCCGCTCATAGAGATACGGCATCTACGTATCTACGTACGTAAGAAAGTACAGTAAAGTACTGTACTGTACTGAAAGTACAGTATCAGACAGCATCATGCCTTCTGAATCAGAAAGGAGACGTTTTACGGTATTGTGCTTTCTACAATGTTTAACATCGGTAATGGTGAGGGATTTTTTTTTTCCTTCCCTAAACTTTGTTCTTGGAATCCACCCACTAGATACACCATCTATGGTGTATGCGGAATGGTGGTAGTGTAGAACTTAGACCACATCATCTCTGCAACTCCAACATCTGCAAAGAAAATCCTCAACTTAACAATTCATACTATGTCTCTGAGGAACTAACAAAAATAATTCTGAAAGACTTCCTCTTTAATCTACAGTCGAGCTCTCTTCGTGTCATTAAAAAATAAAACTTTGGGGCACCTGGGTGGCTCAGTTGGTTGGGCGACTGCCTTCGGCTCAGGTCATGATCCTGGAGTCCCTGGATCGAGTCCAGCATCAGGCTCCCTGCTCGGTGGGGAGTCTGCTTCTCCCTCTGACCTCCCCTCTCTCATGCTCTCTCTCTCTCTCAAATAAATAAATAAAATCTTTAAAAAATAAATAAATAAAAATAAAACTTTGATATTTAATGTTGCTAATTGGTAGCCAGGAGACCAAGTGATACCAGGACCACAAAGGGTCTCTTTCTCTTGCTTTGTCAGTTATTTGCTGGCCAACAGCTTTTCTTCCCAAACTGCTTTGTTTATGCTCTTCAGAGGCAAGACAATATTTATCATGGACGTGCTGGTTAACCTTGACTTGGTTTTCAAGAAAGACTATGTACCTTTGAAAAGACATGATCAAGGATACAACACTCAATTTTCTAATAAAATGACTTCATAAAGATAATCAATTTGCCCTAAAATTTAATGAGTACATAATTCAGGTGTCACAAGAGGCCTCTCTCAGCCTGCTGGCCTTCAATATCATCTAAATGCTGACGATTCCCAAATGGATCTATCTAGTTGAGACTCCTCCCATGAATTGCAGATTAGTACACTCAACTTTCTGCTTGTTACTGCCATTAAACTGAACTCCTAATCTCCTTTTCCCACCCAACCCTAGTCACCAGTCTCAACCCCATTCTACTCCCAGACCTGTGTCTCAGGAAAGTGCACTTCCCCTTCTTGATATTCAGGTCTAAAACCCAGGAGACACCCTTGCTTCTTTTCTCGTACATCCTTGAACCAACCCACCAACAAATCCTGCCGCCTCCTTGTATATCTCGAGTCCGGTTACCTCTTCCCTCTCCACTAATACCAGCCCAGTCAAACCACTCTTGTCGCTAACCTGGGATATTGCAACTGCCTCCCAAAGCTCATCCTGCTTCTAAAACAATGGCTTTCCAATCAATCCTCCACCAAGCAGCCAGAGTGATTCTTCTAAAACTTAGACCAAATCATGTCTCTGCTTAAAATAACACAATTTCTCCTCGACTGTTCCTTGACAGACATTGGTTTTTTTCATAGGCTGGGCTCTCACGAAGAGTGCTGCTATCAAGACCTGTTGTACTTAGCCACATATAATGTAAAATGAGCAAAGTGATACAAAATCTTTCACAAAATTAGCCAAGTGATACAACTCCTTCCTCGTTATTTCATGCTACTAAATACATTTACAAAATAACCAAATCTCCAAGTTTAGTAACTTGGGTCTGCATAACACAGCTGGTCATTGCGAAAGCACTAATCAAGAGAAATGTTCAAGACCCACCTAAAGTACTTAGTGACAGTAATGATAGTACAGATGCCTTCCAAGTGCTGATACAAGCCAAATCCTCAACGTTCACTCAGCACCTCCCATTCACTGGCACCACGCTGGGTGCTAGGGATCAGGTGATGGATAAAAAACGCCATTTCTACCTTCTCTTCACTGAGTTCCCTTAACTCCCACTGAGCTTCCCGGTCCGCTCTATTCTATGCATGTGAAATCACTGACAACTCAGAGACCCCCTGGATGAGGACAGGCAATAAACACAGACCCAGCTTCCGACCGATCTACATTGTGGATGGTAGCAGCACACTGTTTATTTGAGCTATTTGGGGTATTTCCTGGTCTTTTCGTCTTAGTTCAAAGTGCTTAGTTATCGGAGCAGCCAAGGAGACGATAACCTACTCCACCACTATGACAAACTCCTCTCTCAGCCACCCTCACGCTCCTTCGGGTCTCAGCCCCTCTGAACCTCCCTCCAAGCAGGTGCCAGCAGAGCTGGGTCTCTTCCAGGTAAAACCCTTCGGTGCCCACGCCCGCGACTGCTGAGAGTTCACATCCTCTGTGGTGTAGCCCATACCTGCCTTATTTGGGGACCTCCTCCCTCATCATCTTTTAATTGTATTAGCAACACCAGATCCTGTAGTTCTTCCCACTCATGAGGCTGTTTCTTAATTCCTACTGTCTCATTGTGAGTCCTGATGGGAGCAGCCTGCACAGCTTCATTCCCTGCTTGGTTTATTCTAAGTCATTTTAAATTCAAATAGAGGGTATCACCTCCACCAGGCAGCCTTTCCTGCCTAGTCCTATGCACACAGCTGTCTCCCCACCCATAAGGCTCAGTTAAGTGCCCTGACTTGGTATCCCCAGTATACCCAGAGCAAACCCCTCTCACTAGACCCACCCCTGATGTGTACAAGCATCAGTCTTCCCCACAAAAACTTTAAGTTCCCAGAACTTTGTCTAACACAGAGTACATTATCTAACACACGGAGGGTGTTTCATAAAGGCCCCATTAGCACCTATACAACTGTCCCCTCGAACAAGGGTCAGCAAATGATGCACCACCAGCCACATACAGCCTGCCACTTGTTTCTGTAAGGCCTATGAGTTAAGGATGGTTTTTACATTTGTCAACGCTTAGAATAAAACCTAAAAAAGAGCATTAATTTGTGACATGTGAAAATGTTACGAAGTTCAAATTTCAGCATCTGTCAACTTTGACTGGATCACAACCACGCTCACTGATGCTCACATTGTCTACGTCTGCTTGGCACTGCATGCTACAGCAGAGCTGACTTCCAGCAGCAGAGACTATAGGGCACCCAGAGCCTCCAATATTTACCCTCTGGCCACTTACACAACAGGCTTCCCCACTCTGCTCTAGAACCCAACTCCTTTGCCTATGACTCTCCTAGTCATCACAGTTCAAGAGCACTTTGAATTGATACGAGGAATGCAACAAACGTTCAAATTAAAGAGAGTCCAAAAGATCCCAAGTGGCTGAAGAAGGGAGATGGGCTCAAGTTGGAAAACAGTGTTGCTCAGGAGAGAGTTTTATGGCAGAAGCAGCTCAGCTGCACCAGCTGAGGACAGGATGAGTTTGGATGAACTCACGTGCTACTCACCGGCACTTTATAATTTGGGGGCAACTGTAGAAAATAATGAGATAATTCAACCCACAAATATGCTGGAAAAACCTGATGCTTTCATAGAGTTCAGAGGGACCGATCTTTAAATACAAAGTAACTTTGTACACAGGCAGGCTACCTTTTCTTACTCATGTCTTTATGACTTCTGTTAACTAAAGAGAAAATAATTTGTACAAAATTGATAGGCAAATAATAAACTAAGTCAGCTCGTTTGGCTTTTGCTATTTTGGTCAAAGCAGAAAACTAAATGCACTTTAAAAAACAGGACACTCATGTGTTGGGAACCTGTGCTGGACCAAAGAGCCTTGAGTTTAGGGGGCCACAGACACATAAGCTCAGGAAGGGAGGGAAAAGGAAAAAAAAATAAAAAATAAATAAAATAAAAATAACCTCCATTTTTTTTTAAAGGTTAATTTGACTTCCTTCACCAAACCCAAATGCCCTTCAACAGTCATTTCTTAAACGACTGTCAGGCAGAGAGGCTGAGACACAGGGGAGTAAATCACAGTACTTTCTCTAAACTCAGAGTCTAGGGAAGACTGCCGCCCAACAGTGACGAGGCAGTCTGAGGAGGATGCCATTAAAGGTGTATACGGAGCGGTATAGAGAAGAGGCTTATTGACAAATCCGGGAGATGGAGGATAAAGCCTCTAAAGAAACACAACACCTAACTTGAGTTTTAACTGATGAAAAGGATTATAGAGAGAAAGGGGAAGAAAGGGCAAGCCACTTAGGCACCCACAAGTAGGTAAGTCTCCCTAGAGCATAACGTACAGTTCCGAGAGGGGAAAAAAAGGCAGTGGAATTAGTGAATCCACTTTTTTAAAGATTAACTTGAAGAAGGCCCCAACATAGGAGTATGTTCCAAGGCCAAGTTCTGCAAGGGCTGAGACTCCTAGGCTAGGAAGGTGGCAGCAAAAATAAGAAATGGGCTCCAACATCTTCACAGACCTCTATGGAAACATACAACTTCCCCAAGAGCAAAAGCATTTTGTTGGCAGAGCGGAGGCTGAGTGCTTGCCTCAAAAGAACCCATCTGTACTTGCTTGAAAACTCCCACCCCTCAGCTCCCAGCACACAACTACCTCCCCTCACTGGTCTGATCTCAGCAGAAGTCACTGGCTGGATTGTAATTGCCCAATAAAACCTTAAAAAGATTGACTTAACCCTCATTTAAAGAATCATCACATGGCTGAAATCAATGGGAGCAATTTCGACCCAGAAGGAAAGCTTTCTGAAAGAACCTAGATGAAGTGAAATGGAAACTCCGGAAAGAATGAACGTCTCCGATCATCGTCTGCTCACGTCCCAGCAGTGCTCCGCTGTCTGGCACAAAAAAGCTCTAACCGCCTCACTACCTCCCCTTAGTCCCTTCCTCTCTCAGCACAGAGGACACACCTCCCACACCGAATCATACCTCAATTCTGTCCTGTGTGCTTGTGATTTTTTTCCCAAACTTCTAATTGTTTAAAAATAATAACGCTGGAGCTAGGATGTTTCAACCGAACACCTAAAATGTACATCAGATACCCAGCAGGGCTGATCCTTCACTGTTACGATACAAGCAAGGTACATTCTGAGCTTCCCCTCCTTTGTCTTTTGGCATCTAGAGCTCCTTCCAACTGCCCTTGAAGACTCTGTCGCTGAACTGGTGGCACCCAGCTGGGAAATGTGCCTGCTCATTCCCTAGTTCCGTCTCCCATCACCGGGGCCCATGAGACCTGAAGCAAATCTGATAAGCTAATCGTTATGAATGTGCCGGCACAGAAAGGCTAAATGGCCAGTCTCAGGGAGCATAATCATTTCAGCTACAGGCTTTTGCGGGAAGCTTATACATCTACCCTCCCAACTTCCCATCCCAGCACATCTGATTCACCAGGTGACCACAGGAGGATGAACAGCATTTCAGACCCCTCAGATTATGCAACACAAAACCACTTCTTTCACAGGTAGGTCCTGGATATGAATCTGTTTTGTAAAAATGAAAATCCTAAGCAGCCTCCAGGGGTAAAAATAAATAGGGAAAAATAATTCATAAAATGTCATCATTCATTTTCAGCACAGGACCAGCACTTGGTGTCTGCAACATCTTGTGCGAAGTCAAATCGACATTGGAGGAGAACTGTTATTAACCCCTGAACTTCCGTGCTAACATGAAGGACAGGACTTGTCACTTACATTTGGATAATCTCAATTGTCAGCCAGCAGTCACTCTTGAACTTAAAGTGGAAATTTATTAATTCCAACAGACAGCAGTGCTAATGAATACAGTAATTGCACTCACTGGGTGGTTTGTTTGCTTGTGTTGACAGGAGACACTATTACGAACCAATCTGATCCCATTTAATCCTTGGAAGTACAAGGGTAAACTACTGATGCATCACAGAAATTATTTTTTTAAGAAATATGGCCAAAATTAAAGTGTCATGATTCACTGTTTTTCTAAACATTCATGATAATTAAATAGCTATAATCTTTCAAATAAGATCTGAATGTCTAAAATTTAACGTTCTGGTTCAAAGTGACTTGAAGAATTTGCTTTCATAACATAAGCAAAGCAGTTAAGGGGGAGACCACTACCTCTGCAGGAAAAACTTTACTGGTGTCAAGAACTTTTGCTACTGTCATGTGTCTACTTCAAGTGCTGGCTTCAGATTCATACAGACCAACAGAGAGGACTAAGACTTTGGTTTTGCAGAAAGCAGAAGAGATGAACTTTTAAGCCCAAATTAGCATTTGGTCATGAAACAGCAAGCTCCAGGTATCTCTTTCCTAAGGAGAACACACAACACCAACATTAAGCGGGAGCAATGGGATGTGAGCTCAGAATAGGTCTGAACAGTGAATGATCAAATCTGAGACACATGAAATCAACTCTACAAATACAATCCCTGCCCAAAGGCAACCATACAGAATCCACTAGGCTGTGTTAATGCTGCCTCAATTAATGCAGCTAAAGAATGGATTCATAGTTTCCAAGTGTTTCTAAAATCACACCGAAACCACAAAAATCATCAAACACTAACAAGGTGAACTGACATTGTGCAGTTCTTTTCTGTGCAATCTTTTCTAACCATTTCACTCAGTCCCTGTACCTTGGAGGGGAAAGGCCCCTCACATTTTACAACCCCTCTAGCCAGGCACTGAGCAAGGTCTAGCAGATTCTTCCCTCCAACTTCAGCCAGAGAGGATGAGAAAGAAGAGCTTTCATCTTTTGGGACTTTGAGCTCTAAGAGATGCAAAAGGCTGGAGCCACACAGACAGAACTTGCTAGAAAAGAAACCTTGCCAGAGGGATGACGAGAGCTCTGTGAATACAATCAACTCCTGGAACCAGCAGTTGCTCCAGCAACAGTCGGCACCTCAGGTTTCCCAAGTTAATGAATATTTTTAGCTAGTTTGAATTTGGGGGAACTGCCACACGTAACTAAGAACAGCGGCCACATACTATGCAAATACTCAGAAAGGGATGCAATGTAAGGCAAGGGTTGGAGCACTTTAAGGGAGAGGTTACTGGCTCCTATTCTCTTGTGACTTGCAGTTCATCATGGTGAACCCATGCCTGTCTGCCCCCTTCAGTTAGTGTAACCAAACCAGAGTAGAGCAGAGAGAGAAAGGGCAGGAACATTGTACAAACAGCAGAGCCATTACACAACCATGGCCATGACCTACCAACAATCATGCCATAAAATAAGAGATGCCAGCAGCGATGAAAGCCAAGCAAGGATGACCCTGGATCCAAGGCTGCTGAAAAGAGGGACTGGTCCAGCTCCAGTCGCAGTTCAGGCTGCTAGAGACTGGGCGGCTTGAAACAACAACATTTTACTTCTCAAGAGTTCTGGAGGCTGGAAGTCTGAGATCAGGGTGCCAGCACGGCTAGGTTCTGGTGAGAGCTCTCTTCCAGGCTGCACACGGACTTCTCACTGTACCGTCCTCACATGGCGGAAAGAGCACGCTGGCTCTCTGGTCTCTTCTGATGAGGGCTCCACCCTCGTGACCTCATTACCTCCAAAGTCCCCACCACCAAACACCATCCCAATGGGGTTAGATTTCAATATATGAATTTGGGGAGAACACAAATATTCTGTCCATAACAGATCCCTAGCAAGCCAGTGTGGCCTTCACCTAATTCCCTGCTGACCCAACTAAGGGGTCATCCTGCATGCAGTCAATTGACTCCCTTTCTTGTCTGCTGATCTTCAGCAGAGCTGCAGTATCACTCTCTCACCTATTTAAAGTAGGATGGGGGCTCCTGGGCAGCTCAGTCGGTTAAATGTCTGCCTTCAGCTCAGGTCATGATCTCAGGGTCCTGGGATTGGGCCCTGCATCGGGCTCCCTGCTCAGAGGCGAGTCTGCTTCTCCCTCTCCCTCTGTGATCTCTCTTGCTCTCACTCCCTCTCAAATAAATAAATAAAATCTTAAAAGAAAGAAAAAAGTAGGATGCCAAAAGGTTTCTCTTTAGAAAACCTTAATTCCACTCTCACTCTTCATGGTTTCCTCCCTCCCTCCATCCCTCCTTTCCTCTCTCTCTCTGTCCTTTGGCCTTCTCATGTAAGCTTTATATTGTTAAAGATGGATGACATCTTCCTACGAACTTTTCAAAAAGCACACCCAACCCAGTATACATAACCTCCCATTGTGTGCACTGCTTGCTAACCCATCACCAAGTCAGAACCTCTTCCTCACACCCCATCCTCCCCCTCTCCTTGTCTTGAGCTGTAACTCATGGGCGGACTCAAGGAGGAGAATTTGCTTTGTGTAGTTCATCATTTCAAGCTTCTTCAAATTAATCTCGTTGCTACAGGGCAATTTCTTACTTCACTCCAAGAACATTTGTGAAACTATTAGATTAACCCTTGAAAAATACAGACTTAGAAGGGAGATACTGACAAATCAGAATTAAGGTGAAGCAAACATCTCATTAAAATGTCTCCTGCCAAAATGCCAAGAGATACATACAGTGTCCGTTAGAAACTCAAGTCAACCAAATCAAATGGCATTCCTTCCTGAGATTCACAACAAAAAGCATGTCTACCAAAAAAAGAAGGCAGTGGATTTGCATGACAAGGCTGGCCATTATCTCCATAGGAACAAGACTAGAAAACACAAGCGTAAATGCTGAATTCACTGCAGTCTGCAGCACGGAATTCACCAGAATTTTTAATGTTGTCATAAGACCCTTAAGTAGGTCATAGCAAGCTTAAAAAAAAATTGACAGCAAGACAAGTGTGATGGGTGACAATGTGTACATCATCTCTGGAGGAAAAATCAGTATTTTGCTATTCTGACCAAATCTTGACTGCATTGAAATTATGAAATATTTAGGAAGACAGTGTACAAAATATCTTCTCAAACAGAGAAACTAGAAGTACTATACCATCTTCAGCCAAAATATTTGATAACTGATTAGGCTTAAAGTGCTGCTTGCCTTAAATTGGAAAATGGCTATAAACACCAAATAAAATTAAGATGTTATTTATGCACCTAAGCTAATTTTTGAAAATAAATCTTTCACATATTATTAAAGTGAGGTCTCACATGAAGGCTGTTCTTGGCTTCCATTTGGGGGGCTGCTTCCTTTACTTTAAAAAGAGTCTTTTGGTATTTTGGCATTCATTGCAAGGCATCAAAGTACTCTGGGAGGATCTGTCTTATTCTGAATTCCTCACTACACGATACTGTGTTGCAGTCAGATTCCTGTGTATTATGTGAACACCATATAAGACAGCAAGTCCGGAAGTGGCTGGAAGGTAGACTAGATTGTATTTCCAGCCATACCTTTGTGAGCCTACATTAGTTACTTTTATTGTCTCATTCCCACCCCCAATGCCCCACTCTCACCTAAAAAGGGGGAGGTGATAGAGAGGGGGTGAAAATAAATGTAAAATAAATGTAGTGCCTTTTATTCACAGTTTCAAATGAACACTTAAGTATCAACTGAATAATTTTCCCCAGTATACTTTGCTTTCTATGAGGAGAAAACATTCTAATCTCCAAGAGAAAAAAATCTTTTCTTGTAATATCCCCAAAGGAAAGGAGAAGGGAAGTGTTATAGCACTCATTTATTCAGCTAGCCAATGTAAATAAAATAAAACTCATTGGAATTGTTTCTTTTTTTTTTTTTTTTAAAGATTTTATTTATCTGACAGAGAGATAGATATCACAAGTAGGCAGAGCGGCAGGCAGAGGGAGAAGCAGGCTGAGCAAGGAGCGTGACGTGGGACTCGATCCCAGGACCCCGGGATCTTGACCTGAGCCGAAGGCAGCCGCTTAACTGACTGAGCCACCCAGGTGCCCCAAAACTCATCAGAATTGTTTCTAACTTCAGTTACTAAATGCATCTGTTTATTTCAGCAGTCATAAATCTGAGCAAACATCCAGTAAGACATAGAGGTATATTTTAAATTTTTTTCCCAATTTTTATATTGCATTTATTCCTGGAAAACTCAATAAAAGGCAAATAATTCCAGAAGAAAAACAATATACAGACAAATACAACAGATTCCGAAAATAGGCCAAACCTCTTTATCGTTCCAGACTAGAAAAAATGGGCTAACAGAAGCAAATATAAAAACTATCATTTCTCTTGTTATCTATTGTTTGAGGCTTAAAGAAAACGAAAAAGCACAAAACTTCGAGTTTATAAATGGATTTCTGAATAACCTCAATCCCATTCCTTACAACAAAAGAAAGCCAAACAAACAAAAAAACACCTATGGGAGGGTAGAGATAAATGCCCTTTATTCTGATGGCACATGCTGCATCCTGGTATTGAATTCAGCAGTACTTCTCAAGGTGTGCCTTAAATTGCTTTTTGAAATTTACTTGAAATGCTTTCTCAACTTCATTCAAAACTTCAAAACTGCTCTTCTTGTAAGATGTATCAATCACAGTGTAGCACTGTTTTTCTGACCATATCGGTTAAGACGGGGCTTCCTTTTTCTTGACTTTATGGGTTATGACTGCTTGATCAGCTCGTGTAGACACAGGATTATTAAAGCAGCTCTGGGAAGGACAGGGACAGATAGCTGCCACTGTTCCCAACATTCACTGCCTCAAATAACACAGTCCTGGGAAATCTGAGCAACTACTGCACTGTTGGGGGATCATAATCTTCTTTATACTTTAAAAAAAAAAAATTAAATCTTTAAAGAGAATGAGTAAGCTCAACATAAAACCCACATCAGCATTAATGTTTCAGTGTTAAATAAAGTGCTCAGTGTGAAGCAATCCCTAGAAATAGAAGTTTCAATGATAGCATCTAAATTTATAAATCCTGCAATAAAGGAGCACATTTTCAATTCATGGGCTAATCTACTGTGCTTTTGATTGGGTTTGGGTTCTGAGCTCCCTCTCGAACTTTTATTTTTTATTTAAAAGGCCTAATATTTTCCCTTGCATATATGTCAGGGGGTAGGGGAAAGAGAGAGGGAGGGAGAGAAGTTGATTCATATGTGTATCTGGGGGCAGGAAGGGGAAGGAGAAAAAAGATATGAGGATAAATCACATGGCCAACTGAGAGAACCAAAGTTTTACAATGGACTGGGTAACAATAATCAAACAAGATTACTAAAAGTACTTCCTCAAATGGCTAATGGGAAATTTTAAATATCTTTTTAAAATGAATAAACAAGGGAAGGAAACTGGTGTGTGCCATCTTTTGATACGTGGCCACTGCAAGAAACAAGACTGCAGCATACCTCTGAGTCCTACCCTGTGTTATCCTGCCAAGAAGTGGTAATGAGGAAAAACAATGAGCTGCCGAAACCCCAAGCAGCTCACTTAAATGCTCTCAAGTGGAGAGAAGCTGAATTGGAAGTCTTTAAGGAAAAAAAAAAAACAAAAAACGCTTGACACGAGAATCCTGCACTTCCCCAGGTGCCCCAGGTTGGCCACATTCCAGGATACAAAGCCGAGTGAGGGTCGATCTAAACCAGCCGTGGCTACCCAGAGCAGGCACAGGCCTGTGTCCTTTAAAAATACATAGAAAAGAGAATATCCCAATAGGGTGACCAACCATCCCAGCCTGCCTGGAACTAGGGAGCGTTTCCTGGGATGTGGGATTTTGAATGCTAACTCTAGGAAAGTCCCAGACACACCAGGATGGTTATTCACTCCAGGTCCAGATCCTCCAACAAAGACCGTACTCTGCTTCAGCTGACTTCTCCCCACTCTCACACCCTTGGATTAGGAGTACTACAGTGACGTTGCCAGCCAGCCCTCAAAGTGTACGTAGGGATTTGATAGACAACTTAGTCCTAGATAAAGGAGAAATAGGATCAGGTGAATTCACATCTACTTGATCTGAACAAACAGATGCTGTGGAGAGTGGCCTCAATTATGCATGAGTGAGATGAAACAAGGACAATTTAAAAACTATACTAAGGGCGCCTGGGTGGCTCAGTTGGTTAAGCGACTGCCTTCGGCTCAGGTCGTGATCCTGGAGTCCCGGGATCGAGTCCCGCATCGGGCTCCCTGCTCAGCAGGGAGTCTGCTTCTCCCTCTGACCCTCCTCCCTCTCATGCTCTCTGTCTCCCATTCTCTCTCTCGCAAAAAAAAAAAAAAAAAAATTAAAAATAAATAAATAAAAAATAAAAACTATACTAAAACAAAAAATACAAGAAAAGGATCTCACGTGCAAACGTCAGATGTGGAACTAAGATTGTAAGGAACATCACCTTAGAAACAGGACTTTCAGTGAGGGTTTCACATTCTTTTTTTTTTTTTTTTAAGATTTTATTTATTTATTTGAGAGAGAGAGAATGAGAGACAGAGAGCATGAGAGGGAGGAGGGTCAGAGGGAGAAGCAGACTCCCCGCTGAGCAGGGAGCCCGATGCGGGACTCGATCCCGGGACTCCAGGATCATGACCTGAGCCGAAGGCAGTCGCTTAACCAACTGAGCCACCCAGGCACCCGAGGGTTTCACATTCTATAAAAACTTCATACAACTATGAAGTCTATAAAACAAGGACTCAAAGACTAGATGATAGAACAAAAGGCCAAGATGAAAGGAAGACGGTAGAAATAAGGAGATTCATAGAAAATAAAACAACATTAGGTAGCTAGTAAACAAGTTAGAAATAGCAACGGGTAGAAGAGATGAAAATCTAATGGCACAGAGTAAAGGTTAGAGGTAATCATGCTGAATGTGGCAGGAAAAGATAAAAAAAAATTAAAGGAAGTAGAGAGAAGGTGACACATGGAGAATCAAGATAATCAAATGTAAGGATGACTGTTGTTCCTGAAGTAACACATACATACACACACACACACACACACACAAAGAGAAAAGCAGCATTCATATTTAAAAAACTGGACTACAGGGGCACCCGTGTGGCTCAGATGGTTCCGCGTCAGCTCAGGTCATGATCTCCAGGTCCTGGGATCGAGCCCCACGTCCAACTCTCTGATCAGCGGGCAGTATCCTTCTCCCTCTTCCTCTCCCTCTGCCTCTCCCCGCTCTTGTGCCTGTCTCTGTCTCTCTCTCAAATGAACAAATTAAAACAACAAAAAAACTGGACTACAAAGAAAAAGGAACCATCATGCATTGTTGGTGGGAATGCAAACTGGTGCAGCCACTGTAAAAAAACAATAAGGAGTTTCCTCAAAAAATTAAAAATAGAATTATCATATAATCTAGTAATTCCACTACTGAGTATTTACCCAAAGAATATGAAAACACCAATTTAAAAAGATATATGGGGCGCCTGGGTGGCTCAGTTGGTTAAGCGACTGCCTTTGGCTCAGGTCATGATCCTGGAGTCCCGGGATCGAGTCCCACATCGGGCTCCCTGCTCAGCAGGGAGTCTGCTTCTCCCTCTGACCCTCCTCCCTCTCATGCTCTCTCTCATTCTCTCTCTCACAAATAAATAAAATCTCAAAAAAAAAAATTTAGAAAGATATATGAACCCCTATGTTTACTGCAGCATTGCTTATAAACAGCCAAATTTTGGAAACAACTCAAGGGCCCATCTATGGATGAACAGATAAAGAAGATGGGATATATATATATATATATATATATATATATATATATATGCACACACACACATATACACATATAGATACATATATATACACACACACAATGGAATAATACTCAGTTCTAAAAAAAATGAAATCTTGTCATGTGCAAGAGCATGGATGGAACTAGAGGGTATTATGCTAAGTAAAATAAAGTCTGAGAAAGACAAATACCATATGATTTCACTCACATATGGAATTTAAGAAACAAAACAAAGAGAAAAAGAGACAAAAAAAAAAACCAGACTCTTAGATACAGAGAACAAACCAGTGGTTACCAGAGGGAAGGGGGGTGGGGAATGGGTGAAATAGGTGATGGGGATTAAAGAGTGCACTTATTGTGATGAGCACTGAGTGATGTAGAGAATTGCTGAATCACTATATTGTACACCTGAAATTAATACAATACTGTATTTATACTGGCATTAAAAATTTTAAAACAAAACAAAACTGGAGTACAAAGAATTATAACACACTCACCAAAAACTCTCCAAATAAAGGAAGAACCAAAACTGCAGATCAAAAGGGCATTCTCATGCCAGGAACAATTTATATATAATACAAAAGAATTGAAGCAATGGCTTAAGTTGTTGAACAGAAGAATAAAAAACCTTCCAGACATCAAGTGTAAAAAGCAAGCCATCTACTAGAGGGAGAAAGACCACAAAACTAGGGTGACTATAGACATCTTCATAATAATGTTCAATGGCAGGAGATAGTGGGGCCATGTGTTTAAAAAAAAGGAACATAGGACCTAAGAATATTATATTATTAAATACAGTTAATTTGTGGTTCAAGTATAAAAGCGAAACACAGGCATTTGCAAACATTTAAAAACTCAGGAAATAGATAATCCACGAGTATTCCTTTAGAATAAACAAACCAAAAAAACTACTTGACCATGAAATCTGGATAAACAAGAGATGCATCAAAATAAAAAATTCAGAAATGGAAAAATTGTGGTAAAGGACCGGGGTGAGCACAGAATCTATTTAAATATAGAACTAAGACTAAACAACTAGGGGATTATGACTGCAGATCAGAGTATGAATGCTGTAAAACCTGAAAAAAGAAAAATGAATTCAAGCAACATAAGGGGCGGTGGGAGGAAGCACCAGTTTGTTCATTCTTCTCTTTTTTTTTTTCCTTCACAGGAAGACAATCCATATATGTAAGATGCTTAAATTTAGTTTGTTTAAACAATTTTCAAGTTGAGGTATACTTATACATAATAAAGTACACAGATCTTAAGTGTACAGTTTGATGGGTTTTGACAAATACATACATTCGTTTAACCAATACCCCAATGAAAATACAGAACACAGACATTATTGTAGAAAGTTCCCTTTCCAGCCTATCCTCCAATCATCTCATAGGCAACCACTGTTCTGATTTCCATCACCAAGGACAAATTTTACCTGCTCTTAAACATAGTATAAATGGACTCATAAAATATATGTGCTTTTGAGTCTGCCTTCTTTGCTCCTACCATGTTGTGTATCTTTACAGTCCTTTCCTTTCTTATTGATGGATACAATTCTATTGTATGTATGTACCACATTTTGTTTGTGGGCATTGTTTCTAAGTACTTATGAAATAAACTTTTTTTTTTTTAAGATTTTTTACTTATTTATTCATGAGACATAGAGAGAGAGGCAGAGGGAGAAGCAGGCTCCCTCAACGCGGGACTCCATCCCAGGACCCCAGGATCATGACCTGAGTTGAAGGCAGACACTTAATCGACTGAGCCACTCAGGCGCCCTGAAATGAACATTCCTGCACAATCTTTTTGTAGACACAAGGTTTCAATCCTAGGGAGTAAAAATCAGTGGATTACTGGGTCCTAAGATCTTAATTTTATAAGAAACAATTTCCTGTAGGGCCTCTATCACTTTACATTCCCACCCAGAGTGTATGAGACTTCCAGTTGTTCCATATCTTCATACAAACTTTCATTCCAGCCATTCTGATGGTTGCACAGTGGTAGTACCATGATGACCCCAACCTCCTAATGGTCCTTAAGTCTTTTCCTTACCTTGGAGGCATTATTCTAGATATTAATGTTTTTATGATGAAGAAACTTAGACATTCAAAAATCCCTCCAGTTTCATTCCATTAAATATGCTTTAAATTCTAAAACAGCATGTACAACATGAACACACTATTATAAAATTATTCATACCAACCTACCTATCCACTCATTCATTCTTCGAGTCATAAATTTGCATAATACTCCACAAATGATAATATTTTATTTCTGGCACGTATGATGATTTGGAAATGATCTGTAACTGTCTTTTTGTGTTTTTCTACATTCTTTGAATTTTATAAAATGAGTATGTCTCACAGTTTAGAAATGCTGTGAAGTCATTCTTTGTTGCTTAGTGAAGATCACAAACCATGTAAATGCAAATAGAGAAAAATATGGAGGTGAGATCAAAGTCCTCTTGAAAAATAGCCATCTCTATTTTGGGGACTTTCAACTCCTCATAAACTTTGCAGGGAGGAGCAACAGAAGAGGCTTAGTGGTGATAAACACTAATGTCATCATGCCACACAACTGGATGAGGACTGCAGATCATTATGTCAAGCGAGGCCAAGAACAAACAGCTTGAAGGTGGAGGTATTGTCACTCCAGTGCCACCATTGCCTGTGGAACTTCAAGGGCACTCTGGACAGGCTACACCCTATACTGTCCTGAAAACCAACACCAGTGGGACCATGGATCTCTTCCAGGTGACAAAGTAACAATAATGCGAAATCCAAGTTGAATCTGGATAATCCTCAATCATGAAAGTAAGTCAAACCTGTTTGGTTCTATGGAAAGGACATAACTTTTGTACCAGCTAGAGCCAACTTCAAACCCTGCTCCTTAGTTACCATCTCCAATGTTGTGTTACAATAAAAAGGATCATGTCTACTTCCGTCAGTGGGAACTTTTTAAAAAGGCCACATATTAGACCAACTGGACCAATTAGACTACCTTCTGGGCTTAAGAAATGGTGCCTACCAACAAGTTCACCCACAAAGAGGTGTTCATGTCCACTTTAGGCTGGTACTTCTCCTCTGAGAGGTGGTTTAGTCTCTGCACAACAAAGACTAAATAACAGGAAAGGGATTTAAACAGGGAAGCAGACAGAGAAGCTTGGAGTATTAACATTCATATACTGTGACATATTATTGCTTCGGGCTCAGTGAATCTCCAAGATCCCCCAGAATCATCAGCCATATTGAAACAAGCACTTCAAATGCATTCCACACTTAAGTATAAGTGATATCAGAACTGTCTCCAACTCTTACATTATTATGTCAGTGGAAAGATATTTACTGATTACGTACAGTATGAGGAACCCTGCCACAATTCCTGCTGATAAGGTTGAATTATCAAGCACTTACTGTGCTATGTAGAAAATTGAAGATTTTAAAGAGAATTTCATTTGGGGGCCTTAGAAATGCATAAATCTAGTTTTAAACTGTTACTCATTCTTCTTCTTAAGTAATTTCCTACTTGAAATCTTCTGGTTTTTATATATCATACCTACCCTTAAAGTAACCCTGGAAAAATGAGCATAGAAAGCAAAACATTCTCTTTCCAAAGGATGTCCAGATTCCCAAAGAGCTGAAGACTTGCCCCGCAGGCTACCTCTATATCTAGACCTGTGGACTTCATTAGATCCACAGATGTCTCCTGTTTCCTTAGCACTGTGTTTTAAAACAATTATAATTACCGCCAACATTTATGAATGAGGAGTTTTTCATAAATAAATTTAATGTCCAGCTTTTCTTGAAAAATCAGAAAAATCCTGTTACTCTGGATCCTTATTTCCCATGTTAACAACACAAACAGTGTGATTTACATAACAAACGACCCCTCTGGATGAAAAACATAACCAATTATACCTATTATTTTTTATTATTTATTACCTGGTCCTGCCCACTAATGCCTGGCACCAATCAGCATTTGAATTTTCAGCCCCCACCACACAGGAGGTGTCTTCTACTATAACTATCTTATTCATACTACTGCATCCATTAATAAAGTAAGAGTGAGTTAGGCAAGGTTTTAAACCATCTTACACAGAGCCCAGTAGCTGAGAAAATCCTCTCCCTATATGTATGCGAAACCAATTTAAAGTGAGGTCAAAATGTTTTACAGAGAAAATTTAATGAGATCAATATGAAATAACAATGAGTGATTAGATGGAAATCCTTCAACAGGATTCTCAAGTGGTAGCAACTAAATTTCCAGTTTCTGTGCTATCAAATCTTATCTTATGATTAGAATTCTAGGTAAAAGGTCGTCATATTTAAGTGACACAAATAAAGGAAATTACGCACAGGTAAACTCTGTGCTTTTGTTTTAGAATGTTCAATAATAAGGGTCTGATTAAATAAATCATGGTGCTCCATACAAAGGAATACTAGCATTAAGAATGATGTTATACAAGGAAATACAACCACATGAGAAATTGATCAAGAAGTAACATTCAGTGAAAGGAGCATGCTGTAAAACAGAAGGTCCAGTTATTACACACATATGCATTAAATATGTATAATTATATTATATGAGATTCTATAAACACACATTTTAAAAGACAAAGTATATACAATGCTTAAAGCAGTTCTCTCCGGGTAGTGGATTTATAATTATTATTTTCTTTCTTTTCTTTTTTTTTTTTTTTTACATTTTAACAATAACCAAATATTTTTTAGTAAGACAGTGATAACAACCAGTTCAGCCTGAGATGCAGCCTAAAGTTGAAACCAGTAGTCGAGACATCTTATGAACTATTTTCCTTAGGTTTAACAGGGAAACACTGACGAACACTGCTGATAAAAATCCTTCCAGAGTCTCCAGTACCCATCTATTGTGACAGGAAGGTCACAGAATGCCCAATTATTATAATTCTTTTCAGGAGAGGTGAGATCCTGAGGTGTAGCTGTCAAAGCAGATAAGAATATACAATTATAGGAGTTAAAAAATGTATTTCCTCTGACCTCAAGGAAATGGGAGAAGAGAAGAAAATGGGGTCATAGTATATTTCCATATTAGTCAATAGTTTTCATCAAATTACAACCTTGAACAAATTTTAAGTACCAAATATGGCACAACTCAATGTATATGAACAGAACAACAAATTTTAGGTAAAAGGAGGGTCACTGACAAATCAACTGTTCAATGCATAATGAATAATTTCAAGAACAATAAAAATTAATTACTCCAAATCACAACTACTATGATGTAACAATAGATCTGGACATAAAAATCTGGTCTTCAAATTGCAAACCCAATACTGTTTCTACTCTATCACTCTGCTTCTTGTTCCATTTCACCATGGGTGTAATACAAGACTCAAAAGACATTTTAGTTACGGTTCCTGTATTCCTATGAGCTTTCCTGTTAGCAAAGACATTTCCCATTTATGAGTTTCCTTTCCTTATCAATAAAATGAAGAACTAGACCTCCATGATTTCAATGACCCTCTCAGCCCTAAAATTCTATGATTTGATGGCAAAGAAAAGACATTCATTTGGGCCCTAGACTGCCCCTCTTTGCACCACGTAACCTACTTCTAGCCTATTGGGTCAAGAGTGCCCGCCCTCATAGGGCAGCACACTGCCAATGTAAAGATTCTCCAGTCCCTAATGGAATACAAGCAACCAGTTGAAAGGTGATAAAGAGTAATATTCTCTGAGGATCTTTATCTATCATTTTAGTGCAACTCTACTCACTGGAACAGACATCACTGTAGTCCAGAGAAATCAGTGACCAGGAAATGAACACACCAGGCCCCAAACTCAGTTCTTACTTGCCTTAGGACAGGAAGATCATGTCAAAAAGTGTGAAAGAGAGGGGTGAAAGAGAAAGCTCAGTTAAGTATCTGACTCTTGATTTCAGATCAGGTCATGATCTCAAGGTCCTGAGATTAAGCCCTCTCAAATAAATAAATAAATATTTTTTAAAACAAAAATGTGAAAGATACTGGACCACAGACAATGAGACAGGATCAAGAAGTCATCAAACACTATTGGTAAAACTCACATCTAAGACAGCAAAGATTAATAAAACTTGTTACATGGGGAAAGGGTAGAAGATGAATATGTGCTAAGTAAAAAGTCCATAAACACCACATGACAAAAATTAGAGCAAACACACCAGGGGAAAAAAGGTATTCAGCTGATAATGCACAATCTATACAAAATAAAATTGTTGCATTTCTACTGCTTGCTCTGTGAATGATCAATCATCTATGGACAATAACAGATCTGTTAACTTACTTTAATTGACACTTACCATGTCAGGCACCAGAAGGAAATAAGCAGACATTATAATCTACCCAATGAAGTAGAGTGTGACCTTGTACATGTCTTGACCAAAACTAGGTCATCAAATCTTCTTTATAATCAAAAAATCCTAATCAATAATCTCATATCTCTCTGAAAAATTTAACAGTTTTCCTAATAAATCATATTAAATTCTTCTACCCTCAAGAAACTGCCACAAATCAACTCTTAACCACAAAGGACAGGGTCTTAAAAACAGGAGCTTACTTGTTTGGATCTGTACACAATGATGCAATGATAATGTAACAACACACCAATGAGAGGTTACAGTGTAGATAATCAAGACATTGCCTAAAATGTTAAAGGCAAGATGAAGATGTCTATTAAAAAGGCATTCATAAAAGCCATCAATGGAGAAAATGAGGTGTCACAAAATCACGAATGAGTAGTAAAAAGGCAGATAAGCCATTCTGATAGAACATAATCAATTTAAAGAACAAAATAATGTTCCGGATTTTTATGTCCAGATCTATTGTTACATATTAGTTGTGATTTGGAATATCATATGAGAGTTTGTTACCAACCAAATACAAGCACCAGTAGATCCAAATGTCAGGGAGAGAAGACACAACTCTGGATTGAAGGGATATGAGAATATTTGACTTCACCAGGGCTTATACATAATATTTGAATACTCCCCGGTATCAAGCTAATTCTGGGACCCCCAGAGGTTCTAAGAAAAGTTCTTAGCTTCCATTATGAAATAAGAATCTTAGAAAACATTTAGCAGGGTACACTATTTTGCATCTGAGCCAGGACACTCAGGTTAAAACACAGACTTTGTGAAGATCTTGCAACTAGTAAATTAGAAAAATAATAAAAATAAATATTATTATTAATACTATTATTAGAGCTGCAGCTTCATTTGGATTGCACTATTTAACAGGTTTTGTTTGAAGTGCTTGACATACAACCTGTCTATTAATCTTCTCACTCATTCTATGGGGTAATTATTTTTATCTACCCCCATTTACAGATAAGGAAACTGAAGCCCAGAGAAACTAGGTTATTTATCCAAGGTCACAAGGTGATTAGAACCTAGAAGGTGTGTTCCAGAATTTATGCTCTTTAACAATGCCCACCACCAATGTTTATTGTCTCTGGTTTGTATGTTAGTGGGACTTCCCCATTCTATTACTATAACTTCATGGATTGTAGACTGCGTGCTGGTTTAGAAATAACAGATGAAGAGCTGAGTGATATGGGTTTCACCAACAACCTATATGCTCCTGGGTACTTCATTCTACTCTCCTAGGCTTCAGATTCATCATTTGCATAAAGTATGTTCTGTTTTAGATGATCTTAAATATTATTTTTGTCTAATGCTCAAAGTACATGAGTTTGTTCCTCCTACTTTCATCATGATATGCCATAACAACAATTTTGTTCTCTAGCCCAAACTTCTCCTCTCACTCCACACTCATGCATCCAAGACATCTCTACCTGTGTCTAATATGTACCTCAAACATACCAGATCCAAAAGCAAATTCTTTCATCCCATGCATGCCCTCCAAGTCCCCTGATCCCCATTCCTAATCACCCTATTAAAAATAACTTTCTCCTACCAGTTCAAGACCAAACACATTACAGTCATCCGTGATCCTGATTCTCCTCTTTTTTCACACTGTACATCCAATCCTTCAGCAAACCCAAGGATGGGTGCTTCAAAATACAACCTGAATTGACCACTTTTACCACACAAGTACCCCCATCCCAGCTCGAGCTCTTCAGATTCTCACGTGGACTACTTCAACAGCTTCTAACTGACCCCACATCACCCCCAAAGTTTCTTCCTCTGCTTCACAGGGCAGCAACCAGAAGGATACTTCTAACACCAGAGTTACTCAAGTCTCACCTCCTCCGCAGAATCCTCCTGGGCCCTTCCCCTCTAGCTCACATAGAAAGCTCACAGCCTTCACACCATGCTAATAAAGGCCAAGTGGTTCCTCACCCCACCCCAATCTCCTCCCCACCTTGGGGAACTTACCTCCTGCCATTCTCCCCTTGCTCATTCCAATGCCCACTTTAGCCTCTTTGCAGTTCTTCAGATACACTCAAGCACCCCTCCTTTGCTAGTTTTTATACCTGCCTCTGCAGAACACTTTCCTCAGACAGCTGCATGATCTGTCTTACTTCTTTAAGGTCTCTGCTCAAACGTCACCTTACAAATAAAGGCCTTTCTGACTACAAGATAAAAGTAGTCCCTACCCACTATCAAGGTCTATACCATTACACTAATTTACCTTTATCATATTTCCTATACCCCCACCTCCTCATCGCCTCATTAAAATATTACCTCCGTAAGAGTAGGTAACTATTCACTGCAATGAATACACAGACGTATAGTATCTGATGTACCGCAGATTCTCAGTAAACACTTACTAAACAAATAAAGAAACCAGCAAATAATTATCACAATGTGTTATAATATCAATTGATACTGAATGCTTGTCAATGGAGAACAGGGATCAAGTCATCTTTTCATCCATACACACTCAAAACTTAGCCCTTGCCTAAAAGATAATAATTGATCAATAATATTTACCAAGCAAGAGCATTTTTTTTTAGTCTTGAAACACTACTTTCCATAACAGGGTAAGAACTAGTAGATTCAAAAGTCATGTCTCTAAATCTGATAGGCTGGTGAAAGCATGCCATTTTGTTCAAGAGAGCACAGTTAACCAAAAAAGCCCTAACAGACATCAGAAGCACTGCCCTAGCAAATGTTACCATTTAAAAGATGAGGGAATATAGGTCAACTGCCATTTGCCAAAAGTTAAAAAAAACAAAAACGTATATTAAAATTCATGCCTTATAATGTGAAGTTAACAAAGCAACAGCACATTTTCCATAGAGTAAAAAGCAAGTTCCCTTTAAGCTACCATTTTTAAGTTTACATTCATGACATATGGAACAACTGTTTAAGGAAATCAATGTTCAACACCCTGTCCCTTGAATAACAACTGCACTTAAAATAAACAGAAGAACTTGCCAACTGAAAACCTACATCTCATTTGAGCATGTTTTTTGTGCTGGATATACTTGTTATTTGCTAGATTCTGGGACGTTTAATGAGCAGTTGTTTAAAAAAAAAAAAGGCAATCCTAGGCCATTATACTTTAAAATGTATACAAGACAACATAAAAGGTAATCATCATCCACATCCATGCAAATAATCATCATTCATACAACTTTGGAATCAACAAAACAGATAGCATCCATCAGGGATCTTTGGATACCAGTTAGCTTGTGTCCAAATCTGGGGCTAGTATCAAGAACCAAAGGTCTCATTCATCACGCTTCAAACATTTAAGAAAATTCAGAGAGTTGAAAAAAAGATTTAGGGAAATTATATTCCTTCATAAAAAAATAAAAGCCAGTAATGAAAAAGCAAACACCAAGATAAAGGGAAATAGTCTCCCATCAAGCTGCCAAACTGAAAAAGAAGAAAAAAAATCCTTCAGTGTAAATTTACACCTAACATTTCTGCTTCCAACCAAGATGGAGTAATAGGAACAAGATTTAATCTGCTGCCTGAAGCAACCAAAACACTGGATAAAATCTATGTAACAGTGGTTTTCAAGACACTGGACATGGGGCATTGATTGACAGTGATACTTGAGAGAGGGATACACATGAGGTGAGCTCTGTGATTGCCCCAGCTTAATGACAGGCCAAGGAGTACTGAGGAAGAGCCCAAATGGAGCCCAGCAGACTCTTTGAGTTGAGGAAATAAGAGTTGGGAGTCTGGGGGAACCAAGGAAGCTTAGAGTAGAAAAGAGGCTAGAGTTACCCAGAGAAATAATTGCAAAGATCTGCAGAAGTTCTGCCTTGAGTATTCAGAATACTGATTAGTGCATGCATATGAGGAAACTACATGAGTCTGGGGAAAGAATCACCCTGAAGATTTAGAAGGAACAGTGTCTGGAACTCACAGAAGGACTGTTCCCAGAAGCCAAACTGGAAAACCTCATAATTCATGGGGCATTTGGTAGAGGAGGGTTTTGCCCCAGTAGTGGGGTGAAAGTACCCCTAGACTAACCACTAGTCTGTCCTAAAAAAATCTTAAAAGACCCAAAAGGATTAAATTAACTGTATCCCAGAATAAAAGTTAAGAATATTTACAGGAATTTATTTATTTTTATTTTTTTAAAAAGATTTTATTTATTTATTTGACAGAGCGAGATACAGTGGGAGAGAGAGCACAAGCAGGGGGAGCAGGAGAGGGAGGAGAAGCAGACTCCCCACTGAGCAGGGAGCCTGATGCGGGGCTCGATCCCAGGATCCTGGGATCATGACCTGAGCCAAAGGCAGACGCTTAACGACTAAGCCACCCAGGTGCCCTATTTATCGGAATTTAAAATATCCACCCAAAATGGTAAAAGCTATTAGAATACGCAATTTAAAAAAAAAAAAAAAACAGAAATGCAAATATTCAGGAAAATATGGTCCTTTGTGTGAACAAAAATCAGCCAATGAAAACTGACCCAGAACTAATACAGATGTTACTATTATAAGCAAAGACACTGGAATAGTAGTATAACTGCATTCTATACATTCAAAAGTTAAGTAGAGACATTGAAAAGATATTAGAAAGACCTAAATAAAATTTTTAGAGATGAAAACTACCATGCATAAGGTGGGTGGGGGGGGGGGAGAAGGAACCACTAATGGGATTAACAGAAAAAAGGACTAGTCAATTTGAAGACAAAAATAGTAACTACCCAAAATGAAATAAACAGAAAAAAATTTTAATTAACACAATATCAGTGATCTATGCAACATCAAGTGGCCCATTACATGTGTAACTGGAGTCTCCAAAGGAGGGGCAGGGACAAAACATGCATTAAATAAATAATGACAAAAATTTTTCCAAATATGATGAGAACACAAATCACAGATCCAATAAACTTAACAAGGCCAAGCCTAAGAAACATGGAGAAAACTACACCACACCCAACAGAGATTGCTTAAAACTGGTGATAGGACAAATGAAGAGCATAACGAGAAAAATACACACTATGCATAGAGGAACAAAGATAAGAATGATAGCAGACTTTGTGTCAGAAACAGTACAAGTAAGAGGAAGGTAGAGAAATATCTTTAAGGCACGTAAAGAAAAAAATATCCATCAACCTTAAATTCTACAAAATATAAAAATATTTCTCAAAGACAGAAGTTAAATACAGACTTTCAGACATTCAAAAGCTGAAAGAATTTATCACCAGCACACCAGCACTCCAAGAAATGTTAAAGGAAATCCTTCAGCATATGAAATATATGGAGGAAGAAAAGGAATAAAGAACACCAGAAATGCTAATTACATGGGTGGGTTTTTTTTTTTAATTTGCTATTATTTAAGTCACTTTACCAGTAAGTTGACTGTTTTAACAAAAACAATAGTAATCTACAGCTTAAAATGTATTTATGAATAAAATGTATGACAACAGCACAAAAGTCTGAAGGAAAGAAACAGAAGTACACTATTTTCAGTTTTATTCTCCATGTGAAATGGTATTATCACTTGAAGGTGAACTGTAAGTTAAAGATGTGTGCTAAAAACTCAAAGTAACCATTAAATAACCAATAGAAGCCAACAGAGATTTACTTATTTATTTATTTGTTAGAGAGAGAGAGAGAGAGAGAGAGAGTGAGAGCATGAGCAGGGGGAGCAGCAGAGGGAGAGGGAGAAGCAGGGAGCCTGATGCGGGACTCGATCCCAGGACCCTGAGATCATGACCTGAGCTGAAGGCAGACACTTAACCAACTGAGCCACCCAGGCATCCCAAGAGAAGCTAATAGAAGTTGATAAGCCTATAGAAGAGATAAAATACAATCATAAAAAAATAATCCAAAAGAAGGCAGGAAAAGAGGAAACGAGTAAATAACAAATGGGACAAATAGAACATATACACCAAGACGGTAGATAAAAATCTAAACATGTCAATAATTACATTAAATGAAAATGGTCTAAACACCACAATTAAAATGTAGGGGTTGTCAGGTAAAAAAAAATCAAGACCCAGTTATATACTGCTACAAGAAAAGCAATTCACATATAAAGGCACCAGTTAACTTTAACATGGCAACATTAACCAAAAGAAAGCTGGAGTAGCTATATTAATATCAGACAAAGTAGATTTCAGAGCACAAAATATTAGCATGGATAA
The DNA here is from genome assembly GCF_002201575.2 of Neomonachus schauinslandi. Taxonomy (NCBI): domain Eukaryota; kingdom Metazoa; phylum Chordata; class Mammalia; order Carnivora; family Phocidae; genus Neomonachus; species Neomonachus schauinslandi. Next base: position 69,027,480 of record NC_058414.1, read on the forward strand.
AGTCATTTCATAAAGGTAAAATAGTCAATTCAGTAGAAGGATATAACAATCCTAAACATTTACATACCTAAAAACAGAGCTTCAAAATTAATTACAGTGAGATCAAGCCAGATGTGCTGGAAAGAATGTGATATTTAGAGGCCTACAGACCTAAAACTCAATATTAGCCTAACCACTACTAATTTTGTAATACAGGGCTTCATATCTTGATCTATGTTACGAGTAGTCTCAAACCTATCTATTTGAAGGATGTAAGAGAACTTGTCTCGGGGAGCCTGGCTGGCTCAGCTGGTGACGTGACTCTTCTTAACCTTGGGGTTGTGAGTTCAAGCCTAATATTGGGCATAGCTTACTTAAAAAAGGACTTGCCTCAACAATTAGCATAATGTCCGATACACAGGAAAAACTCAAAATTGATTATTAGCCTCTCCTTTTACTTGTCACCGTGCCTGTTTCAGCATTCCTTCTAAAATGAGAGATCTGCCATCATAAATAAAATCTGGCATTTTCCCGCAGAATTTAAAGAGGCTTCTCCTAAAAGTCTTCAGAATATTGGTCATCTTTGGACCAGCCTTGTTTTTGTTTAAATTTTTAAGGGAGGCCTCCAACTGAGATAAAAGGAAAGTGCACTATAGTGGTAGTTCTGTTACCATCCAATGGTAAGGTTAATGGGTCTATTCCCTGACTTTAAATTAACTGTACACAAGTCAGAACAATTCCAAACATGGTGTTTACTTTCCCAAAAGCCTTTATTGTATTCTGCTTAATCCACACGTTATACAGTTGACCCTTGAATAACAGTTTGAACTGTGTGAGTCCATTTACACGTGGATTTTTTGCATAAATACAGTAAAGCATAGTAAATGTATTTTCTCTTCTTTATGATATTCTTAACATCTTTCCTCTAGCTTACTTTATTGTAAGAGGAAAGTATATAATACACATATAAAATATTTATTTGTTGGCTATTTATGTTATCGGTAAGGCCAAAAGTAGGCTCTTAGTTAAGTTTTGGGGAATTCAAAAACGTTATATGCAGATTTTGGGATGCATGGGGAGTCAGTGCCCCTAACCTCTCCATTGTCCAAGGGTCAACTCTATAACATTACACTGATTCAGAAAGAAATACTTTTGGGTACTGGACTCCAGTTGGCCTTCCACATTGTTAAATAACTATTTATATAGAAAATTAAAGGTAGTCATTGATATAAATGACATATAAAAGTATTCCTGATAATATTTTTTTTATTTTTCTTTTCTGATAATACTTTTTAAACAAAAGCCAAGTGTTGGAATTCATTGGAGAACTATAAAACAGACAAACAAAAACAAAGAAAAAATGAAACATTGAGCTCCAGCTTTGAGAGCGTACTTCTTTCACAACAAGGAAACTGCTAGTCTCAATTCCAATTTTTCACTGATTTAAATGTCTGCATAAGATTTCAGGTTGTCTGGGGCTCCAGCGTGGTGCAGCCAGTTGGGCGTGTGACTCTCGGTTTTGACTCAGGTTGTGGGACTGAGCCCCGCATCAGGCTCCACTCACAGTGTGGAGTCCACTTGAGATTCTCTCTCCTCTTCCTCTGCCCCTCCCACTCATGCTTTCTCTCCCACTCTCTCTCTCTCAAATAATAAATAAATCTTAAAAAAGAAAAAGGTTTCAGGTTGTCAAGCAAATTCAGATTGCCAAGTATTACTAAAATCCAAATTCTGAAGCTAGAACATCCATGATCTGATTTTAACTCAGTATTTCAAAATTAGTAATTTCCAACTGGGCATTATACAGATGACAATGAATTGTGAACATCCATCCTTTGCAAGATGGCCTTTTGGGCTAAGAGTAAAATATGGCCACTGACCCCAGTTTAAAAAAAAAAAAAGGATACTATTAGGTATACATATATAATATTCGTACTGTCTAATATTACTGTACTATATAATACTATGCTGACACATAGAACAATTAGTGTACAATAAAAAAGTAAGGTGCTATTTTTAAGGTTTAGGAAGGTAGGACAATGGAATAGCAGAAGTAGGGCAGGGAGGAGTTGTGAGGCAAGATTTCATGAATGAGGCTGGAATTTCTCATGGCTTTCGGGGTGGAAGGTTCAAAACTCTTCAGAGGATGAGGTAGGACACTTCAGCAACAGGATTTACTCATATGATGGAGGGTAAATTTAATGGCACCTGATTAAAAGAAGCCTTGACGTTTCTGCATACACATTATACTTTTAAGATGGAAAAATATCAATGACACTGAATTAGACTCTTTTTAATGACCTCTTTTATTGAGGAGAAGAGGAGCCAGGAACTTTGAAGGAGGAGTTAGGAGAAGAATATGTAGGCTTGATACTTTTTTTTTTTTTAAGATTTTATTTATTTATTTGAGAGAGAGAGAGAGAGAAACAGCATGAGAGGGGATAGGGTCAGAGGGAGAAGCAGGCTCCCCGCCGAGCCGGGAGCCCAATGTGGGACTTGATCCCAGGACTCCGGGATCATGACCTGAGCCGAAGGCAGTCGCTTAACCGACTGAGCCACCCAGGCGCCCTTGATACTTTTTGATGTTAATTTCTGAAACAAGATATCTGAAAATGACTGCAATCATTTTTTAGAGAAGCCATTAATAGGTCAGAAAAAGATCAGACAAAAGCATGGCATTTTCTAATAATAAAAAAAAACTTAATTTGCACCTGGCTGCAAATATTTATTTCAATAAAAACTTGAGAGCATGAAGGAAAGGAACCTCAGGGGCTGTTCAAATGGTACATTATTATATGAGATGATTTGATATCACTATGAAAAATATTCAAGCATTTTTTTAAAAGGCCAAAAACAATACTCTTATACCTTCCCAAGACTATTCTATTTCTCAGAAGACTTACTTTTAATTAAAACCTAAAAAAAGGTCTAGCTAGGGAGATCTCTATATATCTAATGTATATTTATAGATCTATATTCGTAAGTATTTTCTTATGAAATATAGACATATTGAATACAAAAGTATATATATATATACATATATATATATATACATTTTAAGCTATCCTTTAATATCCAAAACCTAATTTTCCTCTTAAAGCAAGTTCTATAAATACAAGTTGTGTTCAGAAGAATTTTGAAGTTTCATTCAACGTTCTTCATTATTTTCTATCCCTTCCCCCTTCTGGGGCATAGAATATATTACAGATTCCCATGCTAGATTTCTTTGAAATCCATTGTAAGGCTATCTTATTTCAGTGATGGATCACCAGACCTGTTTCCAACATACCAATTTACCATCTGTATCTCCACATTCTGTCTTGATGCCCTAGACCCAGCCCCGGACTGTTACACAAAAAGCTTCACTGCTTCCCACTCACCCACTAGCAGTAATGGTTGCTGCTTCCTCATAGAAGCAGCTGGGCTCCTACACCCACCCCTTCCCACCATTCTCCTTTGATATGTCCCTGCATTGATTTCATACTCCTCTCCAATATTATTATTAAGCTCTTAATTTTTCCCCTCGACAGTCTCATTTTATAGTTTTACAAACTAAGGCCCACTATAATTTGCATAATTTATACAACATATACAGTCTGTCCATTTTAGAATCAATTGACAGAACACACCCATGATTCCAATTTCTTGTTCTGCTTCCTATATTGCCAAACTTAAAGGAGTTAAAAAACCAAGTGAAAGCCCAGTTAAATGCTACAGTTCCCCCTACCTTGTGTTTATTTCAATTATTGTTATTTCAAAGGACTCATATATAATGAGACTCAATGCTCTTACCCATTCAAAGCCTAGAGCTAATAAAATCACTGATTCTTACTGACCAGCCATCATTCTAGAGAGGCGATGGCAGGCCACAAACCTTACTAATTATAGTACAATATTTGGCCACATGCAAGACCCCAGGGTGCTATTTATATCCTATTTCTCAGATCAAATTCAAGGGTTTGAAGTTCAAGGGAAGGCAAGGTGCCACAGTCAGACTTCACTGCTGCAGACCATACCACAAGATGAAACACAGGCAAGTAAAAACACCCTTGCTCATCTCATTTTTATAAGTTACTCCATGTGTTTATCTTTAAACAGATTTTTCTTTAAGAAAAATGGAGAAATCATTCTACTCATTTCATCCCCACTCCAATCCCGTTTCTCAAAAGTTCAAGAATGTAACCCTGACCCTTCTCAGGGAAGAAAGCACCATTAACTAGTACAACCCAAGGCATCATCCAGCTTAATTACAGTGTCACCAACATGATAATAATAAAGTGGTCTTTGCAAACACTCGCCTATACTCAACTTAGGCTACACAATATGAACATCTGTTTTGACATTTTTTTAAAATTTCCCTTGCTTTCCCACTCAATGGTATGCATACAATTACTAAATCTTGCAAAACCAGAAATGTCTATCAGAACCTGTGGGAGAAAGATCCAATGTAAAGGCACTGTCAGCCATACTGTAATCCTCACAAGGAGAGTCAATCATTCGGGCTGGAACCTGACCCAGGCACCTAGGGGGAGGGGTAGAGAAGTACCAGTTGCAAATGAAAATGGGAGCTGGCCCAGCCTGCTGGACAGGCAAACAACAAAAGTTCAGGAGGTCACCCTCTGAGCTTCTCTAGCATCCTCGGTGTGAAGTGTCAAGGCTCTTCGCAGAAAGCACTCCTCTGAAGAAATCGGGACTAATGAACAAATAAACATATTCAGAAGAGTGAGGTTCAGAAAATGAGTACCCTGATTTCTGAACTGGGTCACAAAATAATGACTCCCTCAGCATTTAGGTCTGGGACTGCAAAACCTTAAATTCCTTGGATAGAAGTTAATTAATACTACTTTCCAATTCCAAAATGATGAGATCTATCATTATATACCTTGATAATGTGTCCCCATGACAACTGACTCCAATTTCCAGAGAAAAGAACCCCTGTTCTCTGATAATCCTAGCATTAAAATACTGACCTTATTGTCAGAAACAACACAGAAGTCATAAATTTATTAACTAACTTCCAAGTTAAAACCAGAGAGCCCAGGTGTTCCTCTTTTGTAAACTAGCCTCTGAACTGGGAATCACTGGCCAAAAAAATTTTACAAAGTAATAAGATACACTATGTATTTTTCAGTTCCTGTGGATAGAAAAAAGATTTTCATACAACATTGGATTTACCTGCCTCTGCTCCCAAAACCTTTTAAATAAGCCATTCACTACATTTTTGAATTCACTTATTTTAAATTTATTTAGAACTTTTCTTCTGAAAATATTACGGTTAATTTTTGAACCATAATAAGATAGGTGATATTTTCAAAGTCCTTGCACTTATTCCAAAAGAGACTAAAGTAATTTAAGCTATATATATATTATGGGAAGTTAAAAGAAATTTAACTTGTTTAATATAAAAAGAAAATATGAGTCAAAGAAATGTGAAGCAAAAGAGTATAAAAGGACAAAAGTACGAGAAAGCCAGGAGTGGGCCTGATGCCCCAAATGTATTCCCTGCATTTCCATATATTGCAAAAGATGGAACAGATGGAACTCAACACCGTATGTTTAGTACAGAAGATGGAAGTGGCCCTAAGTTCTTCCTAAAGAAAGGCAAAGAGGGATATGATCACTGACAAGAACGTCAAGGTCCGTAAGCTAAAGACCAAGAGACAGCAAAGGAGAAGCACAGTGAGATCCGACAGTAAGATCTGAGGAAATGTTTTCCTTCCTGTCTTGAATCCAAGCATCCTCTGCTAGCTTGGGCTGGGGAGGCAGGAGGGCGGCAGGTGGGAAAGGGGTAAGGCAAAGGCGATCCCAGCTCTTCCACACACCGCTTCAACAACAGCAGCGCTGCTTATTTTTTACATAATTGGCCCTCTGTAATAGGTTATTTTTAAAAAGGGTTATGTGGCTTTATTTTAAACAAATCAACAACCATTGATAGAGTTAGGTCTACAAGATGAGCCACTGAGGCACAGAAGAACAGAGAATTTGTGTGTGTGTGTACAAAATACATATGTGTAAATTTTCTACCTTAAAAATAAATTAAGGGGCCCCTGGGTGGCTCAGTCGTTAAGAGTCTGCCTTCGGCTCGGGTCATGATCCCAGGGTCCTAGGATCAAGCCCCACCATCGGGCTCCCTGCTCCGCGGGAAGCCTGCTTCTCCCTCTCCCACTCCCCCTGATTGTGTTCCCTCTCTTGCCGTCTCTCTCTCAAATAAATAAATAAATAATCTAAAAAAATGTTTTTAATTAAATAAATAAAATTAAGCTCTCCTAATGGGTACTGTCTGAACTCTCCCTGGTGCATTCTCTAAGTCACATGGTACCGGAACTGTAGGGCATCCAGAGAGCAGAGGGGGAACTCCACCCTCACCCCTGCCAGGGGGAAGGGCACATGCAGTTCTTTACTTTTAGCATGTTGTGAAAGGCAGCAATGCACCTGGGCCAGGCTAAGTGGATTTACAAACAAGATTATATCAGTGTAAGTGAATTTGCTTACAAAATGGGCAAATGCTTAAAAAGACTTCTGAAATCAAAACACAAATTAAGGATAACTCTGATAACAAACACATGCACACACACACAAAAAATGGTAAAAGTCACACTTCCATGGATTTACCTTAATCAACCATATGTTACAGATAAAAATCAAAGATCTAATCAGATCTGGAAATAAAAGGGCTAAACAAATCATGCAACTCAAGGCTGATATAATCAAGAAAACTATGTGAAATATTTTATACCCATTATTTTCTTTTAAAGATTTTATTTATTTATTTGACAGAGAGAGACACAGTGAGAGAGGGAACACAAGCAGGGGGAGTGGGAGAGGGAGAAGCAGGCTCCCTGCCGAGCAGGGAACCAGATACAGGGCTCCATCCCTGAGATCATGACCTGAGCCGAAGGCAGACGCTTAACGACTGAGCCACCCAGGCGCCCCTTATACCCATTATTTTTAATAACAAATTATGACCAAACTCTATTTTGTACATTAGGTATCAGCTATTAAAATCAAATATCAAAAAAAAAAACTTAGTCCAAAATTTATCAAAGTACATACTTTAAAAATGGGTGCAATATTGTATATAAATTATAATAAAAACAATGAGGCCAAAGATAATAAAGTACCTAGAAACCAACCTTCAAATGGCTGTACCACAATGAAGCTAAGATTAAAAATAATGAACCATTATTTAAACATACTGCTCTCATGAAAATGATATTATGTTCTCTGACTAAAAGGGTTTTATAGTATTAATAAATATTAAATGATAAAGTTTATTTTGCTTTCATCTCTTCCTATAAGAATGTTTTTGTAAGTGCTTTATATTATGCTTAAAAAGTATGTACTACGTGTACACAACTTGCAGGTAAAAATACGTATTTTCGGAGTGCAGACTCATTCTTTTACCAGTGGAGTTTTACCGACAGAGAAGATCCTGTATGAACTATATAAAGTAGAAATGTCTGGATCGGATAGGTACTTGCAGTGAAAGAATCCCAGTAGCAGTAACAGCGTCTTATCTTTTTTTTTTTTTTTTTTAAGATTTCACTTATTTTTTTACAGAGAGAGACACAGCGAAAGAGGGAACACAAGCAGGGGGAGTGGGAGAGGGAGAAGCAGGCTTCCCGCAGAGCAGGGAGCCCGATGCGGGGCTTGATCCCAGGACCCCGGGATCATGACCCGAGCCGAAGGCAGACGCTTAACGACTGAGCCACCCAGGCGCCCCAACAGCATCTTATCTTTGCCCCCACACCCCTGTCTGTATTTCTCTATCTTCATCCCTACCATGGTAAATGTATTTTAATAATATGCAGTCTAGGTAATTCTTTTTTTAAAAAAAAAAAAAAACCTCTGTTATAAGGAATAGCTAGTACTGTCTCCTCTATCCCATGAAGGCTCCAAAGCAATAAGAAGTGATGACACAATATAATATGCCTGAATTATTTTCATAATACGAATTACCCTAACATAATTCACATTACATTTCATTGGTGACCTTTCATCTAAGCCACCCTACTTGATTAGAATCTCTGCTATGTCTTTTCCGCCCTTTCAAATGCCTACTATCACGCACGGGGCTTCCATAAACTAAATTTGTCACCTGCTCCCTGTTTCATTAACCCAATCATGAACACATTAAATACTGAGTCCCTTGAGTCAAGGCTTCATGTAACCAATTCTCAGAGCTTCAGTCAGGCAAGAGCCTTGATTACAGTTTTGTTTGCTGTCTTACAGAGAACATGGCCAGATGATAAGCAAGAAGACAATGAAATAAGCTGGACAGAAGAAAGGGAGAGAAAAGGAAAGAAAATGAAGCCAAATCTAGGAGCAGGTGCTATGGGTGTACATTGACAAAGGTCGAAGCCGACTTCCGCTTCGTCTTACCGCATCTACAAGGGTCACATTGTCCTCTGGATAAGTAAAGACAGGGAACTACCGTTCAGAGAGGAGAAAAACAGCTCTTCTTAAGTCACAGATCAAAACTGAGGGAAACGCTGAGCTGGGTGAAAGGTTAAGCTCCACTGTAAGGAGATCAGGGCTTTCTGAATCTGATTTGGCCTATGTTTCAGAAGACTCAGGAGGACGACCTTGCTTCAACCACTCAGGACATTCAGAAGCAGAAGTCACAATAGTGTTCTTACACACATGTAGCACATGTAGTAATTCCTCATTCATAACCTTACGCTGCAGCATTTCAGAATTTTTTCAATTCAGTGAATATAAAATCATTATGGCAGAACTTAGGAACCTACTCCCTTTCACTTATGAAACCAAACTATGGTGATGATCCTCTATTTTTCTTCATTTTCATTTAACAGCAAAAGCGACATATGATTATTCTCCCAACTCAGGAGGGAATATAATCAAAGAGAATTCTAGATATACAACCCTGACTAACCAACCCCGTCTCCTCAAAGAAGTCTCTCCTCTAGGTTTAATAGGGATGGTTGACGAAAGCAGTAATTTTTTGATTAATATAAAAATTAACATAAACATGGACACATCAAAAGAAAAACAAGATGAAAGCCATGGGACAGGGAGATTGATAAGGAGCTCTAGAAATGGGGCTATGGACACTTTCCAATGGCTGCGTCTAAAACTTTGAGAAATCTTTCTTTTCAGATACTGGCATCTACTGACCTCCCTCGCAGCACTCCATACAGATACAACCACTCACTACTACTGCTGTCAGTGTCTACACCAGCTCCGAGTAAGAAGAGAATACATTTAAAAACCAACAAAAAAGTTTTAAGGAAATTCTTCAGAGAAACCTTAGAAAATTTCCTCAGCATAATGGAAAGGATTAAGATCATATCCAAGGTGGTGGCTAAAAGGGTTGCCAGCTCCAACAGAGAGTTGCTTTTATTTCTAACTCCTTCCAGGAGGAACTACAGAGAAAACGAATGGAAGAGCGTTCATCCTTGATTTTTTTTTATTGTATTATGTTATATTAATCACCATACATTACATCATTAGTTTTTGATGTAGTGTTCCATGATTCATTGTTTGCACGTAACACCCAGTGTTCCATTCAGAACATGCCCTCTTTAATACCCATCACCAGGCTAAGCCATCCCCCCACCCCCCTCCCCTCTAGAACCCTCACTTTGTTTCTCAGAGTCCATAGTCTCTCATGGTTCGTCTCCCCCTCCGATTTCCCCTCTTCATTTTTCCCTTCCTACTATCTTCTTCTTTTTTTTTTAACATATAATGTATTATTTGTTTCAGAGGTACAGATCTGTGATTCAACAGTCTTGCACAATTCACAGCGCTCTCCATAGTACATACCCTCCCCAATGTCTATCACCCAGCCACCCCATTCCTCCCACCCCCCTTGATTTTTTTTTTAAGATTTTATTTATTTATTTGAGAGAGAGAATGAGAGAGAGAGCATGAGAGGGGTGAGGGTCAGAGGGAGAAGGAGACTCCCCACTGAGCAGGGAGCCCGATATGGGACTCGATCCTGGGACTGGATCACGACCTGAGCCGAAGGCAGTTGCTTAACCAACTGAGCCACCCAGGCGCCGCCCCCCCCCCCTTGATTTTTAAGCCATCTAAAGATCAAAAGCAAAATCTAACAGGAAAACAACGGCCTGAGTTCATCAGGTTAAGATGTATAGAGGTAACTGTGAATAATCCCTCATGTCCTACTTTACCACACTCTCTCCTTCTGCATTCCTTTATTTCACACAAATGAACACTTTCCAATATAAAAGGGAAAGGACAGAGTTGAAAACTACTCACCTTTCCCTCCCTGTAACTCTCCTGCTTCACATTAGGGTGTCTTTCCCACAAAGGGATGATGATCACACATGTGTAAATGAGCATTTCCAGTAATGACCCCTTGGGATGGATTCGAGGCCACAGCCTTGCAGACAAGGACTGCTGCGCACCCTTTGGAGAACAGCAGCATCCTGCCCGGGCTGGCTTGCTCAATACCCTCGAGGACTGCGGAGGTGGTCACACGACCAGGCAGTTGCAGAATTAAACCACAGACGTTGATAGTCACGAAGAGGATAGCCACATTGGGAAAGACTGTCATGGAGTGCCAGGCTTTGGGGTTCATGAGGTAACTCAAGGCAGATGCCCAGGAGTAAAAATCAAACAAGCCTTGCTTCAGGGGAGCTGAGCCCTGGGCCTGCTACACACCAGCCTTCCCGTCACCTGCTAGCTACTACCCTATCTTTCCATCTGATAGCAAACAAGGATCAGCGCCCAGCAAATTGTTGATAAGCGCTCTGTGGCCACTTGCCACAGTCTTAAAAATAAATACACCAAAGTTTTCCTTTAAGAAAGAATTAGGAATGTAACTTTGATTCGCAGTAGTAGCCTTTCCCAAATTTTATTATGTGGAATAATACTCTAGGAACATGTTAATAATGTTCCACCCACACAAAAAATGGTGTACATAATTTTCAAAATGTCAACAGGTTCTTCTGTTGGAGAACTTCCCAGTGTCTTTGTTATGTTAATCTTCACTGGTAATCTCCCAGAGAGGAATAAAGTCATGAGAGAAATGTTGACTGAGGCCAGACCGGCATCATCTCATATTTTTTACATAGATTATTTTACTTAATCCTTAAAACAGGCATATGCAGTAACTAAAATTATACAGTATAAAAATGAGGAAATTGAGGATTAGAGAGATCATGATAAGACAGCCAGTGAGTAGCAGAGTGGGAACTTGAACCCAGATCTGGCTCCGAGGTCTGTTTGTTCTTTTTATTCAATCACTCACGCACTCACTCACTGGCCTAATAAATATTTACTGTAAGACCCTCCTAATATGTATTCTGCCCTAATAATATTGGTAATTATGACCACCATCTCTCCTCCCACTAACTTTATATTTTTTAAAATTTCAAAACTACCCAAGTTGAAAGGAAAGCACAATGAATATCCTCCCGCCCTTGAAATTCACTTTGAGTAAAGGAAAGTTTCAAAAGAAGAGAAGCACATAAAGGAAGTCATGCAAGTGGGGAAAAGCACTATAAACATTCATAAGACATTCTGAAGGAACTCTCTTGCCTCCAGTAAAAACAAGGCTAATTCTTAAATCTTGTATTTTATTCCAAAGCGAGGACAGGTGTCAACATGTGTATATTTAGATAGTGCTTCATACAGCACTTCTGAAGGAAAATAGTGTAATGACCACCAAGATGCGCTAATACATCCTTACCTCTTCTGTATCTTCAGCGCCAAAAACAATGATACCGTGAGTGATGCCTGAGGGTCAGCTTTACACAATTCTATTCGTAAATGCATGCATATAGGGAAGTGTACATTCTCTGATTTTAGCTGTGTCCTTCCTGATAGTACAACAGCTCTCCTGACTTTCTGTCATGTGTTACACGCAGGCGAGGCTGTGCCCTCTGCACACGGCTGACCTCCCACCCCCACCCAAAGATGGGGCAGTCACGTGTGGGAAAACTATCAGAGTCCACCTAAGGAGAAAGAGCACATGGAATTCCCCACTTTAAAATAAACCACATAGGTGAGACATCTAGAATACCTTCCACTGTGACCAAACCAGAAAGGACCATCCTGAAGATCACAGCTATGGCTCAAGACGAGCCCCAAGTCAGAAGCCCAGGGGATCTCGAATGCTGGGTCTTCATTGGCTATGTGCCAGCCTCTCTTTCTCAGCCTTCTGCCATCCCTCTACCTCACATAATGCAATTGTGAAAAGGAAGGGCGGTTACTGATAGGACTCCTAAGATTCCTCCGTGCTTCATCTCCTACTTTATGTTCTGTGTATCTCACTCGCGCCCTCTCCAAGATGTAACAGACAGTGAGCACAGTCCCGGCTCATGTGTTATAATTCTGCCAGGGTAGGACTGGGAGATGTCAAGTGTGAGCATACCTTGGAAAAGTGGATTGTAGAGAACACGTGTCATAATTTCATTTGTGAGCTCCCAAATTTCGTTCTTTCTTGTCTTTTTTTAAGAGGAAGGGGCCATCTTTGACAGCTCCCCATTCTGTGAAACCTCCCCTGCAGTTTTGGTGCAGCCATGAGACCAGGTCCCACCACCCAGATGTGAGCTTTGATTTGGAAATGAACTATGTGAGGAAACAAGACAGGCCCAGGACATCCATCTTGCTGGCCCAGGTGATGCAGAGGAGTGGCTGCTGCGTGGGCCACAGCAGAGGCAGTCTGGCTCTGGAGGTGGTGCCTGCAGCATTCTCTCGTCAGACTAGTCCTGTGGGGCAGTTCTAGAAAATGGTCATGGAAATGTCACCTACAGCATGTTTCTACATCCTTTCAAGGAGTATATACAACAGCTAATATCCCATTATAAATCTCACTTAAACCAGCTAGGGTAGATTCTCTATCATCTGCATCAAAACACTCTGGCAGATACAGAATTCTCTGGAAAGGAAAGGTTTTGAAACTGCAAAAAGTCCCAGCCAATGGAGCAAAAATTTCATAAGCCAGTTCCCACTTCCTACCCCTCCAACTGTAACAGAGGCTGTAGGGACACTAAGCCAGTCTCTCTTTTGTTCAGGGTATATCAATTTAAAAAACTGAACTCATTATTTTATTTACTGTAATGGCACAGACTCCATCTTGGCCCTAATAGCAGGTGACAAACAGGTGCTCTGCTTTGTTAGACTGACTCCTATGACAAATGGGACAATTTGTCAGCTACGTGATGGCAGCTCCTACCGGCTGAACTATGGCCTGCCCCAAACTTCTATGCCGAATCCCTCATCTCTAGGACCTCAGAGTGTGACTGCATTTCAAGACGGTGCTTTTAAAGAGGGGATTTAGTTAAAATGAGATAATTAGGGTATCCTAAGAAAAGGAAATTTGGATACATACAGAGACACCAAGGATGCCCAAGTACATTTAAGACCGTGTGAGGACACAGCAAGAACGTGGCCATTTGCAAGGAGAAACCTCAGGCCTCAGGAGAAACCAACCCTGCTGAAACTTTGACCTTGGACTTTCAGCCTTCAGAAATGTGAGACAATAAATTTGTTAAAGCCCCCTGGTCTATAGTACTGTGCTACGGCAACCTAAGCAGACTAAGCCAGCGGCAATGAAGACACTGATTGATGGGACATGAAATCCACAGAGTAGTTTCCAGCCTTCATTCCACCAGTTACTAGCAGGGGTACTTGGGTAACTAGTTAAAACAACCTTGAACCCATCTCTGCACTCTCTCTTCTCTCACTGCATTGCAGACATACTGCTCTTCAATTCCGGAAACATCCAAGCATTTGCTCACCTCAGGGTCTGCGTGTGGCATGCCTCCGCCTAGGGACTCTTTCCCACACTCTTTGTGCGAGTGGTTCTTTCTTAGTCTGCAACCCCTGAGACTTTGTGCCTTTCTCTGAGAGGATACCCCTGACCATTGTATCTAAAATTATTCTCTCTCTGTGCCTTACTTTTAAACTACTTACCATAATATAATGATTATGTTTGCTTGCTTGGTATTTCATTGTCTTCCCTAGTCAAACACACACCATAAGGGAGAATATCATGTCTACCCATGTATTCCCAAAGCCTAGCAGGGTGGGTGCGGAGCTCCCAGGAAGCCCTCAACAGATAGTTGATGAATAAATCAGTGAATTGGCTCCCAAATTCTAGTCCACTGAATGGTGCTGGGCTGCCTGCAGAAACTTCCTAGGGAACTTACAAATCCCAGGCTCTAGCCCTAGTTTCAATTGGTAGCACTTTAGCAAGTTCCCCAGATATTCTCATGCACAGTTAGGTTTGGAGTCACTGCACGAGATAATCTCCAAGGTGCACTGCAAAACTAATTTTGTCTCCAGACCTTTGGGTCATGATACTGTTTTCCCTTCAAGTTATCATGTAAGCTGTTCCAAGTAAAAACAAACCCTGTTTGTGGAATTATTAAGGAAGAGCCACCGCTGTCACCGTGTGATAGGACACCAGGCATCCAAAATGGGGCTTCTGACCAAGAACAAAAATAATTTAAGGGAATGCCGTGGCACTACCAGAAGATACAACATCAGACGTCCACAATGACAAAACATCAGATGCCCCAGGACAGAACACGCACACACTGCCTCTCACACCTGAGAGTTAAAAGCAAATGGCCCAAGCAGGGGGCCAAGATATGAACTCTGGTTATCTACAGCGGGGAATTCATGGGTGATTTTACGTATTTTGTTTTTATCTCTTTTAAAAATGTTACAAATGAACATCGTTAAATTTATAACCAGGAAAAAATAAACATGCAATTACAAAAAAAAAAAAAGAACAAGAAGATTCCTATTCCTGGAATCAAACCGGATACTGCCATGATACCAAACAAAACACACCAACATCCTACCGTGGAGAACCTGGCACCAAAAGGCCACGGAGGGGGGCGCCCCTTCCTGTGTGGTTGGCCCAGAGTAACAGAGCCATTCCGAATAGGCAGGAGAGACGGTATGGGAATGAGTCAGCCACGGAGGTATTCCCACAGGAGGTACTTTAGCTAAGTCTTAAAGAATGGAAAATAGACTGAGAGAAAATTTGGTGATAACCAGAGGTCTGCAAAGGAAAAAAAAAAAAAGGGTAAATGACATGGTAAAGTCCTGGGACCCTTCCCTACTTCGAAGCAGTATTACTTTCAGGAAACAGGCAGGGACAGGTTTCCTGACAGCTCTTCTAGAACGGATGGCTCTCACTCGCCTCCAGGACCTCTGGGGAAGAGCAAAGCTCCCCAGAGAAGGACAGATGTACAAAACATGCCTTCAAAGGCCACCACTTGAAATCCTTGGAAATTCTTAAACCCATGCCATACAAATTATTATACATACAAATTATTATTTAATTATTACCTCCAACTTAGGCAAGGAGAAGCCTATAAGGGAACCTAAAGAAACCCATGCCACCTGAATGCCGTGGGAAACTACAGCAGACACCTATCACAACTCTGGCTTCTTTGTCGCCACCAGCAGTTTAATTATTAGCATTTTTGGTGAAAGATATGGAAGGACTTAGGCGACAGCACAAAGGTACCCAGGCTCAGCCCATGAATCACTGCACTTAGATTTCATCTCAAAGCAGATATGCAGGTACGTATATACAGAGCCAAGAAAATCATCCCTGTCCCACACAATAAGGGGGAAAAAATGAAGGAAAATACAATAAACTCTGGATCTCGGTTCCAGCATGATATGTTGTTCTTGTTTAACTGCTACTGGGGAGTCGGACAAGGAGACCTGGACTGTCTTACTCACAACGCAGTACTGCCAGTCAGTAAGAAGAGTATGACTTTAGTCTTGCAACCCCTCACGGTCAGTTTCTTCAACAGTAAAATGGGAAGGGTGTCTTGTATCCCTCCCTGGATCCTTGAAATGATCAAATGATGTTAGATGACCTTGTAATGACCCTGGCAGTTCTATTTTCCCAGGTTGCTTGGGTTAGATAGAAAGGCAGGATAGCAGAGTGGTTAATTAAGTGCACTGGCTTTGGGTATGAATTCCAGCTGCATCCCTTGCAGGTCTATGAATGTGGGCAAGTTACTAACCTCTCTAGGCCTCAGTTTCCTCATCTATAGGATAAAGGCAATAATATCTATCCTGTGAGTTTAACATGAAACATTTCAAAAATAATTCACATGAAGTGCCTGGCACCGTTCCAGACGCGTTACAAATACATACAAATTATTATTTAATTATTACCTCCAACTTAGGCAAGGAGAAGCCTATAAGGGAACCTAAAGAAAACCACACCTTCCCTGACAGAAACTTTCAGGCAACCCCACAATGGCGAGAGGGAGACTCATGTTCCTAGAGAGTCCTTTTCATTCCCTGCATCCCCAAGCACCTCCCATAGTACCCTGCGCCCTGTAGGTAATCACACTCTGGTTAAATTAATGGTCCCAAGATGCTTCTTGGGATTCAGAGAGCCCTCTGACAGATGCAGGATCTCTATCTCTGGGTTACCCTCCAAGTGGTACACCAGAGAATCCCTTCTTTAATGACCTAACATGAGAGTACCCAAGTGAAGCAGTTAAAAACAAAAAAGAGGACTGTTAATAAATGATAACATCAGGATGGTTTCTCAACTTCTATCTCTGATTCCGCACTTAACACAAAATGTTTCTCCTTTAGAGCAGTGATCGTGCCTGCCATTTAAAATGCATTCTCGAAAAAAATAAAATAAAATGCACTCTCAAGTACCTAGCTCCTAAGGATCATCTGTTGCCTGACAGGAGTACTGTCAGGCAATGAATAAAACAATAAGTTTTTGTCATCAGGTGCATGATGGCTCAATGCTTTTCTTCTGACAAGAACGTGTTATCTTTGGCTATGTAGGCTAAATACTTTTATAATGTTCACACCTTTGCTCATCTTCTCCTTCAAGCATTCACTTGACCAATTGTTAACGAAAGACACAATTCCTGCTTTCAAGGGATTCTTGGTCTAATGAGGAAAGCAACAGGGTGTCATTGGTAAAAGGTAGGGCTCCGCAGTAAAAAGAACTTATTTAAATATCAATTCTATCTCTTGTTGAAGACTTGGAGAAAACAGCTCAACTTTTCCAATCCCCTTATCTATAAAATGGGGAACAGAGTACCTAGCAGTCTCCGGACTAGGATTAGCGCCCTTGTACGCAGAAGCCAGAGAGCCAGCTAGCTCTCTTTCCACCATATGCAGACAGCCCCCTGCAAACCAGGAAGAGGGCTCTCCCCAGACATGCTGGCACCCTGATCTCGGATCTCCAGCCTCTGGAAATAAATGTTTGTTGAGAATTCAATGTTGTTTGAGCCATCCAGTCTATGGTAATTGGCTACAGCAGCCTGGACTGAGACATTATTATTAGTGGTGCCAGATGTGCAATAACAGAATCATGTGTGGGCTCATGTCAGAGCACAGGGTAAGGGTAGCCCACTTAGTGGGAGGAAAGAGAAACTCCCAGGGGAAGAAACTACTTACTAGAAACAGTCAGACAAAAGAACGAACAGGAAAGATAGCAAAGCCAAAATGGCATTGGCCTGCAGGCTTTTTTTTTTTTTTTTTTTTTAACTATGAAGGTACAAAGAGGATGTAGCTAGATGGCCCACAGTTCTTTGAATTTTTCTTTGAGTAAATATTACTGTTTACCTCATGTAGACAAATATTTAAAGTAAAGCACTGGGCAGAAGATGGTTCGCTACACTGGATTTCTTTCAACCAAACCAACAGCGCTTTGGGTTATATGACAAAAGGAAAAAACAATTTGTTCTACAAAGCCATTTTGTTTTTGAAATGGTAACATTGGTTACGATGCTGACTTTACCACAGTCCACAATGGGACCCTCCTCTTTAAATATCTGGGAATTTTGCTGATATCTGATACTGGCAATAAATGTGATTGCTCTTACAAAATTTTTTCTACTGTCCTCAGCTAGTATTATTTACTTCATCAGTATTACTTAGTTCCCACTCATTTTTATTTTCTTCCCCCAAAAGCAGTTCTTAGTATCTTTAGGTCAGGAACCTCTCATATCTCTATCTTCGGCAGCCCCTGCCTGGTGGAGCATACTTAAATACGTCAGAAAAATCAATACATGTTGAGTGAAGGGAAAAAAATTTTTTTAAATAATTCCTTAGCCATTATTATTAAGGATAGTTTGAAATTTAACCGACCCTACAAGATTTAAAATGTAAATCTTTATTATTCTAGCACCTGAAAACAAAAACATTTTTTTAAAATGGTTATAGTTCTATTTTTTCTTTTTTAAAGATTTATTTATTTGAGACAGTGAGAGAGTGAGTGAGTGCAGGTGTACGAGTGGGAGGAGGGGCAGAGGGAGAGAATCCCAAGCAGACTCCCCACTGAGTGCAGAGCCCATGACCCATTAGATCATGACCTGATCATGACCAAGAGTCGGCTGCTTAACCAACTGAGCCACCCAGGCGCCCCAGCTCTATTATTTCTTTAACCGGAATGAACTCAGGAATGATTCTATCTCCAAAGGAATGTTATACAAATTGTAAAAGTATTACATTCTCAGAGCAGGTTCAGTCTTCTTAAAGGAATTCAAGTAATTCAAGTTCTCTTAAATATTTTCTACACTTTGAATGTATTTTTATTCACAATTACCTGCCAAGTTCTTATATTCATATTGGCATGTCCCTGCCCACAGCATAGAAAACTAAAAGTATACCAACTTGAGGAAAATGCTCCAGGAGCAGTATGTAATACTGACAGAAATAAAGCTGGCAGGGAGTTACCATCTGAATCCTGTCAAAGGAAGTGTAGAGCCTTACCTCCCAGTTTTTAGTTAGAAGGATTAGACTAGTGAAACCCCAAATTACTCCTCTTTCTACGTTTCAGTAGAAAGCCCAAATTATTCCTCTTTCCATAGCTTTAGTGGAATTTGTCTCTCAGAAGTTGAATGAAATACATACCCTTCATCCTGATCAACTCCCTTTACTATAAACCAACATGAAAATTAATTCCTGAGTCATAACCTGCTACATCGCCATAGCTACTGGGAATTGGAAATATCTTCTGCTTTCTTTTTCAAAGGCTCTAACAAAAGGGCTTCCATTTTCATTTGCAAAACTCTAATAAACCAGAATATCTCTATGCACTCAGGAACTACAAAGAGCTCCTAAATTTATTACCTCTTTAGAAATTCTCACATGTAAAAAAAAAACTAGCCGTGACCAGATTATCAGCTTGAAAAATAATATAACAATAGCAAGTCAGTCAACGATCTGCTTTGATTTCATTGAATTTTTACTAACACCTACAAAAGACATTATATACAATATATAGGCCATTATATATGCCCCTGTGATCCAGATCCCTTATCTGAAACTGTGGGGCCAGATGCCTTGTGTAATAAAGCATTTTTCCAGGTTTTAAAAAGGCAGTTGGGGGGCGCCTGGGTGGCTCAGTTGTTGAGAATCTGCTGTCGGCTCAGGTCATGATCCCAGGGTCCTGGGATCGAGCTCTGCATCGGGCTCCCTGCTCTGCAGGAAGCCTGCTTCTCCCTCTCCCACTCCTCCTGCTTGTGTTCCCTCTCTCGCTGTGTTTCTCTGTCAAATAAATAAATAAAATCTTAAAAAAAAAAAAAGGCAGTTGGGTTAAATATAACTTTCCCAGACAGATGCCCATTCAGGATCAATATTTGTGCAGCAACATGGATGAATATTATAACAAGAGGTTAGATTAGGTATTACCATCAAATGAGATATGAAAATATTTAGATTTAGACACTTGGGGATTTGGGGGTAGCAGATAAACAAGATACAATTCCAACATCAAAAAGCTCATAGTAAACTCAAGGAAGATAATTCATTATCCGTCTCAGCCAGTTAATAAGCCATTATCATCTCAGTACCAGCTGGCTGGCCGCTGGATCCTAGGCGCATGGGGACCCTGTTCTGAACTCAGCAAGAGCAGCACCCTCTCCTCAGTCCGTTTCAGTTCTGTCGTTTCTAAGTTTTAATAACCTAAACTCTTCCTTACAGCTGCAACCTTCCTGACACGGCATGGTTCTCTTCTCGCCTTGTCGGTTTCCTTGGTAACACCTTTATACCTAGTTAACAATTCTTTATATTGAAGTATCACTGTTCAAATAACTAGTGTAGTCACTGTCCCTGATTGGATTCTGGCTGATAAACTATCTACAATATGCTATAATAAGTATGGGAACACACATTATGGAATAAAATACTCTAACAGTGGGGCCAAGGAAAGACACTGAAGAGTTAATAGCTGAATTAGAACCCTACATGACAAGAAGGAAATCCCCGTTAGAAAAAGGGGGAAGGAACATTCTGGTAGAAAATACAACAGCAGCAACCACACAGAAAATGCAGAGCCTCCTCATGAAAAGAATTTTTACGGGGGAAAGAAAGGAGGCCAGGCTGGAAGACAGCCTTTTTGCTGTTACTAAGTAATGTTTTTTGTCAACAAAAGAGAGCTACTGAAGACTCCCATGCAGTTCCCTGCATTGGATGGAACTGCACTGATGGTGGCGCAGTGGACAGCTTCTAGGGGAAGTACAGCATAGAGGAGAACTTGGAGATCAGGAAGAAAGCTTAATGCTAAGACAAAGTCTTTCCTCTAAAGATTTATATAATTTAACAGGAAATTCAGACACAACTCACTAAATACTGTATAATTAAATTTAACTAGTTCCCAAATTTGGCAGCAAACAGTGGAATTTTAGACCAGTCCAAAAAGTGGGATGACAACTTTAATTTCTGACCTAAGATTTTTATTACAAAGTACTTCTACATGGATTCAACCACCCTCCCACATACACACATAGAACAACAATAATGTCATTGGGGCTACACTTTGCCTTTATGTGGGGGAGGGGGGGAAGGAAAGTTCCCTAGAGAAATGAAGAGTGTATCAGGAATAAACTCTTCCAGTACAAAGGAAGTACCCAAATAAATGCAGTGACTACTGATTTCTTAACTTGATTTTCTTTGAACTCCAGGATAATACAATTATCACTTACTCATATCCTTGCATTATGTTATTTTATCTTCTCTTAAGCTAAATCATAAAATTACTTTAACAAAGGGAAGTATCACATGTGACACCTTTCCTATACTCTTCTAGAGCTGTCACAGTGAATAAAAATTCCTAAAATATTTCTTGATTTATATGCTAAAAATACAGTATTCTCAGATATTCATCTAGAAAACTCTGTAACACATACCACATGAAACCATTTTGTTAGAACAGTTCCCAGTAATTTGAGGTGAATAGTGTGATTTCTGTACTTTTATATCCCTTGGAAACAAGCGTAACACCTTGTTCACAGTAGGTACATAATATGTATTTGCCGAGTTGAGCTGACCAGGGAAGAGAACGGAGGGTCTTTAAAATATTTTGAAATCAGGGGCGCCTGGGTGGCTCAGTTGGTTAAGCGTCTGCCTTCAGCTCAGGTCGTGATCCCAGGGTCCTGGGATCGAGCCCCGCATCGGGCTCCCTGCTCAGAGGGAAGCCTGCTTCTCCCTCTCCCACTCCCCCTGCTTGTGTTCCCTCTCTCACTGTCTTTCTCTCTCTGTTAAATGAATAAATAAAATCTTAAAATAAAATATTCTGAAATCAAATTCTTCATTATTTTAGGATCTGGACAATCAGAGTTAATAAAGACAAACTGGATTTGGCAAAAATAGTTTAAATTTTTGGAACTCATTTTCATATTAAATAGGTTATTTAAAAAAAAAAAAACAGATGAGGAAAGCTTAGGACACCTTGGCACACTTCCACAGATTATTTCAATGATCAAAGACATCTGGCTTTTCTGACTATTTACGGAATTCCACCCTAAGGCCCACTTGATATTTTCAAAATATGTTTTGCAATATTTGGACATTCTCCAGGTGGCTGGTTTAATTCACATTTCCTCAAACACTCATCTTATTGGAAAGTTTGATTATTATTCCTTTATGGTTATAAATAAGCCCTAAATTCTAGGTAAAGTGTGTTCAGGGTTTTATGAAACAATATGAGTTTCTTTCAAAAATTCATTTTTCATTCAAAATTGAAACGAAGCTTAGAACCAACTGCTCGAGTGGTCATAAGTCTCATTTTTCTGCATAATAATATAGGTAAAAACTAAGCATTATACAGTGTTTATTTTTCAGGAAAAAATACTACATTTCATTGTGAGATAACTAAATATATTATTTCTTAAAGGCTGACAGGCACAAGTGTTGTTTTCATAGCCTCCAACAAAGACAGTCTTATTTAGAGATTCTTTTCTCGAAGAGATCTGTTAAACATAAATGTCAAGGTGTGTATGGTAAGTAAAACAGTCAGACATGTTTGATTTTATTCACTGTGAAGCCAAAATGGGAAAAAAGGGAGAGACAAGTCAATGAGACAGGGGAAGAGCAACTGAATGCCAACCAATATCCAACAAATAAGATTAATGTCGGTCAGTAGTCAGAAGTTCAAAACCCAAAAGCAATATGCTTTTCTGATTTAAATAACTTGAGATAAATTTTTCCTCCATCCCCAACAAGGCCAATTACATGGTCAATTAAGTTATCCAAAAAGGAAAAATGGTACAGAAGTTGCTAAATATCGGAGCGCCTGGGTGACTCAGATGGTTTAGCATCTGCCTTCAGCTCAGGTCATGATACCAGCGTCCTGGGATTAAGCATCAGGCTCCTTGCTGGGCAGGGAGCCTGCTTCTCCCTCTCTCTGCTGCTCCCCGGCCCCCGGCTTGTGCTCACTCTCACGATCTCTCTCTCCCTGTCAAAATCAATAAATAAAATCTTAAAAAAAAAAAAAGTTGCTAAATATCTTACTAGCAAAAAAAAAAAAAAGCAATGTATTTGGGATACTTCAAAACATTAAAAATAAAAATGGAGTAGTATTCACATTGGCATGATGGGAAAAACAACTCCTATGAAAGGAAACCACATTAGAACTGTTTTCATCTTGTACTTCTGATACTATGACAATATTTTAAATATTTCTAGAAACTAACATGACTTTTAAAAATATATGTTGTTTGTAAAACAGAATTATGAGCCAGTTCTGCTCTGTGCTGAAGAATAATGAAGTTTTTGGAAAAAATGTTTCACCAATAAATCACTTATAAGTGCTCCATAATGAATTGTGGGTACCACGTATCATACTATCATGTTTTAAACCATGGTGTGTAACAGACTGCCTTCAAAGAGCACCTACAATTTATTTATTTATATGTGTATATGTGTATGTTCTAACATGCCAGTTTTGTCTGCCGTATCACAGCAATATTTAGGCTGAATGTTGATACTAGAAAGCAGTGAGTAATACTTATAATTTTCTCCATAATGCTCTCAAATTTTTATCCAATATGATTCATTGTAATACCTTTGGGAAATGAGAACTATAATCAGTAAACTTAATGGATTAAAGAAAGGTAGCTAAAAAATGTCAAAGCAGTCTCAGAAAGAGAATAATCATAAACGTTAATCACTTTGTGGTAGTTATGCATTAAAAGTACAAGCCAAAGTGAGTGAAATTATGACTATTGAACACACCTGCACAGATATGCTGCTAATTACATGATATGATCATGTTGACAAATATAGAAAATTGTTCTCTACTAAATGGTATACTGATAGATGATCAACTCCAGATACATAAATGTATTGGATTCTTCTTGAAATTTTAGGGCTAACAGGTATATAAATATAATTTTACCTTTCATCTGGTTTTAGAGATGGTAGAAGATTCTTTCTTTGTTGGTATATCTAAATCTGGGCTTTCCTTAAACCAACAAGAAGTGCCTTTTGTCTCACATTCTGCCCCCAGGTATATTTACTACCATTAGAGCTGTGTATTTTCTAACATGAAATAGAAATGGTCTACAATTCCCCAGGTAAATATTTCTTTCTCTTATTAACTCTCTGCTACTTTCATTACTAAGAGCAAATATTAGGAGTCTCACTATTTCGGGAGGAACTTTACAGATGCAAGCAGGGCACAGAATGACATGGTGATTTAGGGATAATATATCTGACTAGGCAGGATCATTGTGGATCATCAAAGGAAGGTGATTTAAGAGTCTGTCAGGTTCCAACAAAGAATGCTGTAATGTAGCTCCAACCTTCTTCCTTAAGACGAGATGGTCAAAGAGTACATAACACACTGATAACAGCCCATCGTCCCCTTAAGCCAAATAAAAAGACAGGCAGAGGCTAGGAATGTCCAAGACACACAGAGGAGAAACTCACGTACCCATGCATGCATGCAGTCTGGATCTCTGTTCTAAATACGTATCATTACTACCATTATGATTTATTAGATGCCATGATACCAGCCAGGAAGAGTGAGGTAAAATGAAATAATTTATAAAAATCAAACAAATACAAGTGAATTCCTATGCATTTGTTTAAAAAAAAAATTTGCACAGAAACTGGAAAAGCCTTGGCTTGCTTGCATTTTGTGTAGATAAGGAACCTAGAAGTTTTACTTGAAGAAAAACTCAGTCTGAGTTAACTGTGTTATATGAAAATACGTTCACCACCAAAAAATAAAATTACTAAAATAAAAATTCATATAATCCTTGGACCACCATTAGAACCACAGCATCCAGTAAAAAGGCCATTAAAACATCCCAAGGTACTCTGCTTTTAAATTATATTACACATAAAATGTACTTTTAAATTTTGACCGTAATATATCCAAGGGCACTGACAAACCATAGCTAACCCAGAGGTGAATGAGGATAGAAAGGAGTCTAGACACTTTGTCTTACAAGGAATCAAAGAGGTGGAAATTCCTCTCTACAAAAGAGAAAAATACTTCAAGGGTTGACGAAGAGATGTGTCCTTGGTTAAGCTAATTAGCTTCTCTGTGCTTTAGTTTCCTAACTGATAACAAGCAGAAATCATAAAAGTACCTGTCTCAAAAGGTTACTGTGATGATGAAATAAACTAAAACAAACCCTGCAAGAGTGCCTGGCACAGAACTGATCTCAAGAGGGGCTGGCTCTCATTAGCAACACCATTATTTTCTAGAGCCTCCAGGAGGCACAATTAGGAGCAATGGGGACATGAAGGTAAAGAAAAACAGATATTGACTGAATATGAGCTATAAATCCTACTTTCCTGTTTCTAGGATTCTTTACCTTCATTTTTAATCAAATCTAGTTGCATTGACTTCAGACAGGTCAGTTTTTAAACTCCTATGCTTCCTTAGCTAATTAAAATTGTATCAAAAGAGCTAAAGTTAGACCAATTGGCTTTTATACACATTATTTACATTTAAAAAAAACAACATTCTTAACTGACCTAAATGTGGATCAGTACACTTTCTTAAAAGCAGGATTTCCAGATAAAATACAGAATGCCCAGGGAAATGGAGATTTCAGAAAAAATAACAGAGAAGTTTTAAGTGTAAGTATGTCTCCAATATTGTACGGAGCGGACTTGCATATAAGCTTTTTTTCATTGTTTACCTGAAATTAAAACTATACTTTCATTTGCCAAATCTGGCAACTCTACTTAAAAGGGTAAATGTTAACAAACCTCAAAGGAACCGAGAATATTTTGTGTTTTTTTTTTTTTAAACAAATTTTTTGAGGATCCCTTTTCACTTAGGATGTTTTCTAACATCGATAGGGAAATGTTGCCTATCTGCCACTTTGTTGTTTAATTGACATTTCAGAAAACTTCTCTTCCGGACGCACCCTTTAGTCATAGCATCTCAGATTTCTGGTGCCAGCTTCAATTGCTGAAGAAGAGGTTACGATCAGCCACGTACTTGTGGTGACCTGCAAGAACATCACTTCCCATTTGACGAAAAGGAAGACAGACCTGATGGCAGACTTTGGTTTTCACCTCTGTTAGGCACAGATAACACGGTTCCTCGGTGCCAGGAATATTCACACAACTAGCCTATCCAACAATTTGAGATGACCACTGTCTGAAAACACACCTTCTATCATTTTCCTCAGGCCCCACAAGTACATGATCACCTGAATACTATAAACCAGCCACTGGACGCAGACCGCAAGGTATTGTGAGGCTTCAGCATTCATATTTATGTCATTAAAACCTAACATTGTATGATTTATGGGGTGTAAGAGATGAGAAGGCAAACTTAAGTAACTGTTCTAGCTGGTGTTCAACAATGTGAAAGAATTTTTAAAAGGGCACAAGTGACCACTGAGGGGTGTTTCTGGAGGGTCTCCCACTAACAAAAATGCCGAGATGTGAAGAGGCATGGCGGTGCCAGAACAGCCCCTTCGAGAACTGAAACAGGAAGAACTCCACAGAAGAGGGGAATGAAGTCCAGGGGAAAAAATTCAAGGAAGCAGTGAGGTTTGGAGGAGCTTCACAGAATGTGGGCAAGCTGTATTACGTGACTCAGTTTCCACATGACCACTACTTGTCAGGGTTGTCAGGAACAAACAAGACAACCCATGTGAAAATATTCTGCACGCTATGAAATCTTTAGGAGATGCTGGTCATTGTGGTCATGAATCAGGATGGCCCGCATCCAGGGCTCAGGGTGAGGGCAGAGTCCTCTGGGGGAGTCTGAGATGGAAAGTGGCCACAGGAGTATTCACTATGTCCTGCAGAACAGACCAGGTAGACAAATAAAGGACATGGAAGCAGGACCCTCAAGTGGGACTCTTCCAGACAGCCCCTGTGAGGGAACTCGTTTTATCCTGATGTTCTCTTTGAGATTTATTTTTAACCTTCTCTTATTGTATGCATTTTATCAGCTACGTCAAATGCTCTGTAGACTGTAATAGCAACAAACCAATGTTTAGAGCTCCATTTCCTAACACAGTAGGCACTCCTCGCACAGCTGATGTTTAGTACATGTGTATTAAATAAGTAACGAATGGCTGTTTTCTTTAAGGGACCAAAAAGAAATGGTAATTGAACTTGGGATGTGAGAACGAAAGGAGGGAAAGCTATCTAAGGTACCTTAGTCCAAAATGTCAAGGCCGAAGGAGGTGGATTACAGAGGAGTACAGGCTCTACAGGGAGCATACTTGGCTTGGAGCCCCGCTCCCTCTCTCACCAGCCATGTGACAAACTGGGTAAACTGCTGATCCTCTCTGGGCTTCAGAATCCTCATGTGTCAAATGGGTATCAAAGCCACACTTATTGCAGAGTCATGCTAACTAAATGAGATTATATATGGAGAGTTTGCCACAGGTCTCCGGCATGAAATAAACAATAAATGGTAGCAGGAATAGCAATAATAGCAGTAGTGATGAAATACTGAAACATGAAAAATTTCTTTGAAAAAACGTATTTCATGACCGGAGTGAGAAGACATCCAGGCTAAGGACACCATGCTTTGTAAGATCTCCAATACATAATGTTTGGGGCACCTGGGTGACTCAGTTGGTTAAATGTCCAACTCTTGATTTCAGCTGAGGTCTCAATCTCAGGATCTCAGAGTCATGAGTTCAAGCCCCACACTGGGACCCACACTGGGTGTGGAGCCTACTTAAGGAAAAAATACATGTTTGACCCTGAAATTCTCATCAATTACAGTAGTATCAGTAGTAGAAATAAGAGTCACCACTACACCCTCATCTGTGGTCTGGAAGATCAAAGAATACTCCAGGTAGGGAGTTGATAATTCCAAAGGAAAGTCAAAGGGAATGGAAGAATGGGTAGAAAGAAATAGCGGTGGTGGGCTCTCTGGTATGAAATCTACTTTTTTCTCCGCCTAGACTGGGAAATGACAGAACTGGAAATCCCTCAATGGGCTGGCATTTCTCATCAAATCAAACATCGTGATTATAGCTTATTGCAAAATTTGTTCCTCTTCCTGTAAGAAACTGGAAAATCCTACATCGAATGTATGGTTAAATGAAACACTTCACTAATGGAGAGGGAGGGGCACTTAGGGATAGTGGCAACTCCACTTCTCTCTCCTACTTAGATTACATTACATTTTTACTACATTTAAGGTTCTATACTAAAAAAAAAAGAAGGGAGAGAAAAATATTAACCACCATATCACTTGCTGAGACACTTCATATTAAAAGCAACTATCTGAGATCGGCAGTGCCTTTCATGCATCTGGAAAATATGTAATTTTGTAAACATGGTAAAAATCCTACTCATGTGATTTAGTAAGAAATAAATTTGAATTAAGGAAATATCATTTATTGTAAAACATACTTAAACAAAAACCACTTTATTACTTTCAGTTCATTATGGAAATTGTCAATTCAAAGTCCACTGGGTGTACTCTGTGAAGAGAGTAAGCACACTTCATATTAGCTCTAATTATAATTAGCATTGATTATATTCCCCAAAATAAATGTTCTAATTTTTATAGTGTACTATTTTTTAGTAGGTTCATAACACTGATCTTTTTAATAAACCCTTTCTCCGTCAACTGCACTAAGGTAAATTTCAGTGCAGCTTAGGTAGAATGATTATGGATTAGGAATTAGAATTTTATATTAATAAAATTTTAAAGTATTTGAAAATAATTTTATTTGGTTTGTGAATACCACCACAATTGCCTCAGGCTTTCACATCTATCATCTCCACTGGTTTCATTTACAAGCACCCAGAGTTTAGGCAACTTGACACTCGAAGTTCTGTGAGTTTGTTGAAGATGAAAGATTAGAATCTGAAAATTCTAGAGTTACTAGTGTAGTACATGACCCAGTTGCTATAACAAATTGAATCAACCTCTATTTCCTAGAGTTTTACCTTTACATGCTGAGTTAACCCCTTACTCCCAGAAGTCAAATGCCCAGTAATACCGGGGATCCTTTCTGAGACAAACTGTGCAGAGAAAAGTAAAGAAAAAAGGTTACCAAGTATCCAAAATAGCCATGAAAATGCCTCACTTCCCAGAAGAAGGCCTTAAATCCTCATGTAAAATTTATTTCTCCTTACCTAAACATGATTCTTAAAAAACTTGGTTATCTGTGTACAGAACAAGCAGGATGAAAGGCAGGGTTAATGGCAGGGTTTTCAAAGGTAAAACAATATCTGTATGTAACATCAAACCATGTTAGATAATCATACCAATGACCCTGGTTATTAGGATAAATTAGATTACTGTTTGGCAAACTTTTTCCCTCTCCACCTTCATGAAAGAGGTATACTTCCCAGATCCACAGATGTCAGGCTCAGTCACTGACTTATTTTAACCAATGGAATCAAGTCAGATGTGATACAAGTACCCTTGGGCTAGCCCTCTTGTATCGCTGCAGTCAGTATAAGAAAAGCTTCCCTTGGTTTGCTGCCCCTTCAGACTGGGCTCCAGAAGAAATATTTGTGGAACAGACCTAAATCTACTCCACAGTGAGGACCCAAGCCCAGACCAGACAGGCAGGCAACAGTGCCTAGGACACTCACTCCCAGCCTATCAGCATCCTGGAGAATGAAAATGAATAAAAATTATTTTAAGCCATTGAGTTATGGGATTGTTTGTTATATAGCAATAGCTGACTGATGCAGTCATAAAGAAAAAGTTAGAGACGTTTAAATTGTCTCTGCTTAAGGCACTTATACTTTTAGTAAAATTTGTATCAGAAGCTATGAAAATATTTTAAAGTTTAGCATTTGAAGAGATTAACTTTCAACTGGCTGGAAAATTCATTTAAATGGAAAACATCCCAAAGCCACTACTTAACAGTGTGATGCATGGTTCTCAGGAGTTGTATGTCCAGAAAAAGAGAACAAGCACTTTCTTTAAATAAAGTCTGCTTAGCTTTGCTGAACAGTTGTACTAGACCCTGAGTTAATACATTTTCCTCAGGTTTCACACTGCTGACAAGCAATAAGAAACAGTCACATGATGCTGTGGGCTAAGAAAATGTTTTCTTCATGTCCCACAAATAAACCAGTGCAGGAAATTTTAAGACCTGAATAATGAAAATGAAAGAAAACCCTCGCTTTCTTAGAGAACCCCCCCTTTCTATCTGCACAGAGTGAAGTAACAGATTCAGATTGAATGCCAAATTCCAGGGACATGATTTGCTACCATATTATTCTATCACTTACTCAAAATTTCCCATGTGTGGCAGGCTTTGCACTGGGCATTTCACCACTATCACTTCAAGTGATAACCTAAGAAATATGTATTATTACCATCTGCATTTTAGAAAATGAAAAAGCTAAACTGTAAAGGGCATGAGTAACTTGATAAAGCTGTAGAACTAGGAAGTGGTCAGACAGCGATCTAAAGCCAGGCTGCCTTACTCCAAACCAGTGCTCTTACTCATATCCTATACCATGAAAAAAATACTTCTCATATCTCCATTTTGAAATTTCCATTCAGAAATGACCATGTAGATATTACCACAAAGCTTTCTTCCAATCTTTTCTCCACAAATGGAAGAGATCTAATATGGTAACATTTAAAGAAATACTTCACGGCTCCCTCTTAACCCCCAAATGCTTACATGTAATCAAGCCATCAGGATGCTCACAGAGCAATTTCAAACACCCTTCAGAAATCAATAAACAAGCTTAGAGATTAAAATTCCATACCTGATCAAAGACTGATGGGGTGTGCGAAAAAGACACAGGGATCAAAGTGGCTGAGAGTGTTCTGGGTAATGTTGCCTGTCTGGTCTGGGCTTGGGTCCTCACTGTGGAGTAGATTTACATCTGTTCCACAGATTATTTCTTCTGGGGCCCAATCTGAAGGGGCAGCAAAACAAGGGAAGCTTTTCTGATGGTGACTGCAGAGATACAAGAGGGCTAGCCCAAGGGTACTTGTATCACATCTGATTTGATTCCACTGGTCAGTGACTGAGCCTAATATCAGTGCAGCAGGAAACCTCCTGACCTACGTATCTTGAGTAGATCTGCTGAAAGAGCGGCCTCCAGACATCAGGTCCTTGTCGAAGGAAGGTAAAAGTCAACAGTGCCACCAATGAGTTATTTTTGCCAAAGGAGTAAAGAAACAAACAAGCCTGAATCTAATCACATCTCTGGATGGAAGATCCAATTTACAGGTTCTAGAGGAGCAAGTGATAGTGTCCACCAAGTGAAAACCAACAGCAGTATGGCACATCTGAGCATACAAAAGAGCTCATCATGTCAACAGGTCAATGGCATGAGTGGGGGGAAAAAACAGCAGCAGGGGAGGGAAGGACAATAATAAGTAAAAAACTTAAGAGACCCAATAATCACTGCAAAATGTGAACTCTGTTTAGATCTTAAACTGGAACAGAAGCACATCCTTGAGATTGCCAGAAATATGGACTGGCTGTTAATATTAACTTTTGAAAATACTGTCCATTATGTTAGGTGTAATGATTAAATGATAATTACTTTTTAAAAACTAGTCCTTCTCAGTTAGAAATGCATACTGAAGAATTCTGAGGCAATATAACATTCTATCTAGGATTTAACTTACAATTCTTCAGAAAGAGGGGGAAAAAAGGATAATTAAGATTGACAAAATGTGTATAATTCCTCAAGTTCAGAAAATACATGCAGGTATTTTATACTACCTTTGTATATATAGATGTTCAAGTTTCTATAATAAATTTGGGCAGAAAGTGAACTCAAGAAAAACTAACACACCATAGCTGATGCCCTTTTAGATATGGGGACTATTAGTAATGCTTCAGTTAATGTTTCTCTTGCCTATCTCTCTCTTTCCTTTTTCTTTATTTTGAAAATTATAGTTTTGTGTTGGAAGTTTGAGAGAAGTTGTGTTCTCTACAACATGAGAGTCAATAAAACAGAACTAAAAAAAAAAAAATAGAACTTAAAGCACCAAAATTCATTCATTCAATAGTTGTTGAATCGCTACTTCTCCTCACCAGGCAAAAACTCAAGGCTGTGGGGACAGAGCAGTTTCAAAGACAGAGGTGCCTCTTGTTAAAACAGTGGTTGCTAAAACTCTGGCAAATGTCAGCTTCCCCATTAGAATCAGAAATAAGGATGTGGTTAACAGATGCAATTTCCCAAATCAACTTTGGCATGTAAAATGTCAATAAAACCCAGATCCAAAGTCACATCTAACTGATCTTGACACGGTTTATGCTGAGCCCAGGCCATCCTGCCCAAGCTCATTAAATGTTAACTGTGAAGCACATGCAGGGGAATTAAATAGTATTCAAAGATTATAATGGGGTTTTGTCACAGTTTACATGGTCAATAGCACCAGGAAAAGAAAAGCAAAAGCACTCAGGAGGATTGGAATATTCCACCCCGACCCCCACCACCCCTGGAGGAAAAAAAAAAAAAAATCAGGAAAGGACACAATTTCAGTGAGTTAACAATGCGTGCTAAACCCTTTGCAAGAAGGAAGAAAAGTCAGAAAAGTAAAGAGGAAACCCTCAGGATTCTCAGTTCTACATTTTGTGAAGGCAGTTCACCACACCAGGACTGTGATAAGCTATTTCGTCTTTTGGGTTCCAAGATGCCAATTTAGATGATGTCAGTTTCCAGTGCTGATCCCTCTTTTCAATGGCAAATTTCCACCCATTCATTTTCCTACCTCAAGGGATGATGTTAATACAGGCAGGATACCCTAATGGTTAACATCACCCATTCTGGAGCTGGATGGCCTGAGACTTCCCTAACTCTGCCAGTGAGTTGCTCTGTCATCTTAGGAAGATTCCTTAACCTCTCTGTCCCAGTTTCCTCATCTATAAAATGGGAATAATACTAGTATCTACCACTTAGGGTAACTGAAAGGATTAAACAAAGTAATCCATTTAAAGAGCTTAACGTAAGAGGCTCTTAACTACAGAGAAGGGCTGCTGGAGGGGAGGTGGATGGGGGGATGGGCTAGATGGGTGATGGGGATTAAGGAGGGCACTTGCTGGGATGAGCACTGGGTGTTATATGGAAGTGATGAATCACTAAATTCTCTCCTGAAACCAATACTACACTATATGTTAACTTGAATTTAAATAAAATATAATAATAAGAAAGACCTTACAGTGATACTTGGTAAGTACTCAATAGTGCTTGTTATATATGTTGTCAATGTAAAAGACACATTGGATTCTGAATTTTCTTCTAAAAACAAGAATATATAACATCTCAATTTTTATGCTGTTACATATTCAAAGGATCTATTTTGAGGAAATACTGAGTTAAATAAAATATTACCAGAATTAATTTCACCTTTTTTACTTTTATTACTTTTGTAACTTTTTAGTGTGCCTACTGGTAAATTTAAAATAATATGTGGGACTGACATATTGGACAGGGCTACTCTAGAAGGTTGATCTTTGGACTACAGACCCATCACTTTTCTTCCTTTCCAGAGCCACAGATTAGATTTGTTGAATTTAAGAACACCTGTGCTACAGATGATCAATAAGACAATCTCCACTCCCGCCAACCCTCCAGCCCTGAAGAAAGCAGAAGAGATTCACAAGGGTATTTCTCAGGTCTTTCTTTACCTGGAGAAGAAGACTGTACCCATTTAAGCCCCCCCAGCTAACAACGCACGTGCTACTGAGGTCTGAAATGAATGGTATAGTCCATACATGACACCCAGAATCTTCCCTGTGCCTTCTGAAGGCATCAAGAACTGAAAAGCAACAAACTTGTGTAGCCCATTTTATAAACTCGTTTTCTCTTCTGGAGTATCATTGGAGCAATCGAATCAGTCTGTCTCCCCTTTTGACCACATCAGCAAGCCACACTGCATTCTGTCCTAGGTGTGATGTTCTCACGGACTCACAAAACCACCAAACATTCAGGTGAGCACTCCACAAGCAAACTATTAAAGGTTTTCCTGTGTCATGAATAGAGTCAAGGCCCACTCTCAGCTCTGCTAACACCACACCCTCACCAAGGCTGGTTGTGCAGGAACAGTGATAAATGAAGATGCTAGGGACTGCATGAACTATTTCTTGCCTAACACACTATAAATATTCACCCTGTGCCTCACCTTCATCCACCAATGGAGTATACATGCCACACTGGTCTGTCTTCTGTGAGGAAATAAATGAACATTTATTGCCTACCATGTATGAAGCATTATTTTAGGGGGTTCACATTTTATTTCTTCATCCCTGCAACAACCCTCTGAGGTATTTTACACTTTCCAACAGATAAAGATGTTGAAATCCAATTACGTGCCTACAAAACAGCCCTCTGCAGATCTGACGTGTGCGCACTTTTGATGTCAAAGTTCAGAGAACTCTAGCCAAAGAAGTGACGGCCTCTGTCTACCTCAACGGGAAG
The DNA here is from genome assembly GCF_002201575.2 of Neomonachus schauinslandi. Taxonomy (NCBI): domain Eukaryota; kingdom Metazoa; phylum Chordata; class Mammalia; order Carnivora; family Phocidae; genus Neomonachus; species Neomonachus schauinslandi. The sequence continues at coordinate 69,061,536 of NC_058414.1, forward strand.
AATCCGCACTCCCACGTGTCCTTGCACCTGCCTAAGGACTTTGGGCCCCAAGCATCAAGTCTCTTCAAAACAACATCTGCAAGCACTCCAAGTGAAAAAAAAAACAGTTTCTCCAAAGGTTATTGCACTGTGAAACAGCTCAAGATGACCCTGCCTCAAAGAGACCATGATTTGCATTAAACTTCCCTGCCTTTCTTTTTTAACATGTCCGACAGGCAACGCTGGATCCGAAAGCCATAATCACTATTCCAGTTTTGAAATTGCAGTGGCCTCCTTCGGAATAAAATGCACAGACAGCAGGCTCTGGGTACCAATAAATTACACCCCCCCCCCCCCCCCCAAACCTCAGGATGTCAGAGAGGTGCTGTGCTCTCAATGGGCATTTGGGAGAAGGTGGAACAGAATGCTGAAATCCCTACCAGCCTAGAAACTCAAGGCATCCTGAGGAATCAAACTCCAGGTTAATGACAAAGGATTTACGGTTCCTATCTTTCCCATATAGGCATTATTATGGAAGATTTGGGCACTTGTGGAGATAATTACAACCGAAGACAGAAAAGAAAGTAACCCGAATGTGGTGAAAGTATGTTGCTGCATTCTTAAATAGGCAGATAGTTACACTGTTGCTTCAAAGGACGTAAGTGGGTACAATATTATCCAGGAGTTGCTTACTGGTCACAGATCTTAATAAACATTAAGTGGTTCTTATCATCTGTGCTTTCTCCCAATGCCCCCTCCACCTCCTACTCCCCACAAACCACTGTTCTTACTAACACCGTAATGAATTCTCTCAGGGCAACTAACTTGTTAAAAGTATCACTTAAGCTGGTCTACAACTGTCATTAATCTTCACAGAAATAACCTACTACTTAATATTGCTGGTTAAATTAAAAGTCATCGTACATTTCAAAAGAGGAGAAAAACATATTAATATTACCACTCTGGACTGTGGTGGTGACTGCCCTCCTAGCTGATTCATGTGCACCAATAATTCTAAGAAGCAAGTCTGTTTAACCTGTTTTAAACATCACTGCAGTAGAGCTGATAGTCTGCAAAGATGTTTCTTTTAAATGAGAAACACGGTATAAGCAAACCTACCATTCTGTAAGGAAACTCTTATTACTGTAATACATCACCTCAAAGACTAGTGCAAAAAAAACAGTGATTTTGATCCTAATTTTTAAAGAAGAGAACGTCCAATGGCCACCTAGTATGAAATTAGCTTTATAAAGCTTGCCTTAACAAAAAAAAATTAACAGCTTCCAGAAATATAAGGGAAAATCAAAGAAAAAACACAAAACTGTCTAAAATGGTTATTGTTGAAAAATTTTTAAAGATTTTATTTTTATTTATTAGAGAGAGAATATGTGCAGGGGAGGGGCAGGGGGAAGAGCAGAGGGGAGCGAGAGAAGTAGACTCCCTGCTGAGCATCCCAGGACCCTGAGATCATGACCTGAGCCGAAGGCAGATGGCAGATGCTTAACCAAATGAACCACCCAGGCGCCCTGGTTATTGCTGAAATTTAAAAATTGTAAATTTAGTTTCTATCTCAGAAAAACATACTGAGCCTAGATATTATAAGACTATTTCATTTACGTGAAGTAAGTAGAAAAACATACTGAAATACTGGCAACTGACTGGAAAATATTTATATAAAAATACACATCAACAGTTTCTTTCAAAAGCATATTCATGCCATCTTTCTATTTTAAAAAACTGTAATTCATTTACTTCCACTAAAATAATCTGCTCCTTACTTCAGTAACACTGGTCTGTTGTAGGTTAAATTAATGGTCATCACAAGGAGAAAAAAAAAAAAGCAATATTATCAGGTCAAAGCTCAGGAATGAGCCACAGGGAATTTTCTTTTGTGACACAGTGACAAGCTATATAGATGAAGGGAGATACGAGAAAACTGCATTTCAGCAAGGCCCATTCCTCCTCACCTGAAAACCTTATCAAATGCAGATAATTTTAAGTCAAAACAACTTCCAAAGATTTTGAGTTTACACCTGGAGAATCTCTAATCTTTATTAGTACTACAACTTAGAAAAGGACACTTTGCAAATTACACCAGCTTAGTTGTAGCTAACTTGAAAGACAGAAACATGACAATTGTCTATTAAAATAAAACATATATAGGGATTTTAAAATGTATATGATACTCTGAAATGAATAATACATTATGTGTTAATTAACTGAATTAAAATTAAAATAAAAAATGTATATGATAGAAAATGGTAGAATCAGCAACAAAGAAAGTTCTATAACTGAAAAAGAACCAACTCTTAACAGTGTATTTCAGTGATCTTAACAGGAACTGTATTATGAACTTTTCACAGCAAAATAGTGATTTGCAGTCCTGAAAAAAAAAAAAATCCCTCTACTTACTATTGATCAGCCTTCCAGTCGTATATGGCAGAAGTTAAACGGCTTATTTTATACAGAACAAGGACAAGTTGGAGTCAAAGAAGGCAATACAATAAGGTAAGAAAATAATGCTGAATTACTAGAAATGGACAAAGACTTTGCAGTTCCTAAAGGAATATAAAAGGTTTACAAGGAAAGAAATGTGGGAAGGTAAGGGATTTCAACTGCTTTAAGAAATATTTAGTTTAGATTCACTTTAAAATCAAAGGAGATACAGTGAATAGGAGACAAAAGGGAGTCAAACCCCAACATTCATTAATTAATTAATTCATTTACTTATTTTAGAAAGGGAGGTGGGGAGGGACACGGGGAGAGGGAGAGAGAGAATCTTAGGCAGGCTCCACACCCAGTGGATCAACTCCCAACCCTGAGATCATGACCTGAGTCAAAATCAAGAGTCAGATGCTAAACCAACTGAACCACCCAGGTGTCCCAAAACCCAACATTTTAATCTCTTAAGAGATAGAATATATTATTAAGTGACCCAAGACATTTCTTGAAATTATTTGGCTCCCTGAATCCTATGAATAAAGAATTCAGCAAATATTTCACAGAAGTCTTTTTTCTCCTAATTGCTCCAGTGATAACCCCACCAACAAACAGCTTCATTCTTTCTAAAACATGCATAATAACTTGAAATACTTTTATTAAGTTCACTGAAGGAGAGAGGGACAAAATAAATGCAAGAAATTTTAAGAAACAAACCCTGAAACAAAAATATTTCACCAAATTCCCTGAAGAAGACTGAATAATCAAGTTTCACGAATTTAGGTGTATCCAGAAGTGAAAAGGCATGGGTATAATTAGGTCTCTCTGAGCAAGTTCTACAATTAAATAAAATTATGTCTGTGTGTGTGTAACTGGGGGAGGGGCGCGTCCTTTAACGCATCATGTATCATGTACTAATTTTGTTCTCTCAACTGATTACGTGGCTCTAGAAATTGGGATCAGGTCTCACTTGCCTCTTTGTCACAACACAAAGCATTGCCTTTATACAGTTGGTGCTCAATAAATGTTTATTCAGACACAAGGAGTTCTAATGCTTTTGAATTCTACTTAGTAGCCAAGACAATATTAAATGTCAATGAGGTACTCCAGAGTGAGTGAGATTTGGTGTTGGCCAAACCCAAAGACTAAGATGTAGCTGATTAGTAAAGTTCCCAGTGAGAAGATCAAGAAAGACATAAGCCAAGACAGCACAGAGGCGAGCAACTGGGCATTCCAGCAATGGATCACAGGGCACAGCACTGGGAATGCAAGAACGGAAAGTCAACTGGTGTCACAACAGATAAGCAAGTAGTCTGTGTAAAGGAGGCAGAGTAGCAGGGTCTCAAGGGCAGGATTCAGTCCTGGGGTGTGGGGGTGAGTGTCTGTCTATAGAAAGCAGGGCACCAATACAGAATAAATGAAATACTGATCAGATGGAGTGCACCGAGGCAGGGCATGGGAATGCAACCCAGGACCTGGTGACCACAACTGGAGCAAATTCTTGTCCAAAGGAAAAGAGAAAAAGCTGAGTGAATAGAACCTGAGTAATCAATCACAAAAGAACAAGTAGTAGAAGACTTCTGGTATTAAGTCATCAAACCATCAAATTAAGGATTCTTAAACTTCCTTGGCTGGGAAAAGGATTGGTTCTACAAACTGGGAAAGGTCTAAACATACTAGAAGGTTTGAAAAGCTCTAGGTAAAGGGATGAGGATTCAGGTTGTTCTGTGAGCCTTCTGTAGACTGTATGTTTTGAACATTATTTTTATAGCGAAAGCTTAGTCACACATACCTTTGCAATTCTCAGTTTGTAGTACTGTTTGTAGTCATCACACAAGCAAAAGCACAGACAGAACTTTTTCAAAAGTTCTGGTCCTATTAATTCAAGGCCAGTTGGTACCACCTAAGCTGAGAACAGCTTATTCACAACTTCCTGCATCGGGCTGAGATGCAGGAGGCAACACAGAATGTCAGAATGCCAGCCAGAGTAAGCCCCAGTCCGAACACAGAGTTTAGGACACCAGAAGGCTGCCCACAGCAAAGCAGAAATGCCTCAGTGAAGTTCAAGGGATTCCACTGCGGCCTTCAGCACTGAAATTTTGTTATGTAACAGGGCTTTAAATACGCCATACAAATAGTATGCTCTCTCAGGAAATATTTTCTCTTCTTCCACCCTGCATCTCAAATGTTTCCATACTGCACAATTATTGGAAATGACTTGAATGTGAGGAAATGCCAAAATTAAAAGGCATAAGCACAAAAAAACAGAAAGATAACCTACATCCCTCTGCTCAAATTCTCTGAAAATATTCAACTGTTAAAGGAAATTGTATATTTTTATTCTATAAATTACATATATATTATAATTAAATTATATATATAATCCTATGTAATTTCCTTTAGTGATGAATGAGTTTAATATACACATATGTATGCATATATCACACAATTTGAAATAAGATAAATACTAGATCCAAATTAACACAGACTGAACTTTAAATAGACCAAGAAACACTTCACAACACCTAAAAAAAAAAAAAAAAAGTGCATATTTAAATTTCTAAAACTTACTATCACCATTTACAGCCTAGAAGGGCAAATAAATAACAGTCCACAGAAATAGTAGACACTGGCCCTGATAACCAGATCTATAGTAGGACCCACCACACACATGCCTCTCGTCCACAGTAGCCCCTTATTCTCTTTCACGAGAAAAAAATAGTTTATTGTATTCCTAAACACAATTGATAACTATGTACTGACTTGTTTGTTGACTCATTCAATGCCTGCCTGCAATACTTCACTCTAAGTTCCATGAGGTCAAGAAAGGGGATAGTTCTGTTCACCACTAAGCAACTATCATAGCTCATGGTGGGCATTCATTAAAACTGATAGATGGATTGACTGAATTCATGAACAAACACTACTTTCTTTTAGGTTCATAGACCTTACATCAATCAGAAAAACTTGCCTTTCAAATCAACCAAGTATGAATTGGCCCAGAAACCCCATAACATGTGGGTCAAAGGAAAGTCATAGATACAACTGAACAGACAACTGGCTAGATAGACACAGCAGAAGACAAAACCACCCCTTCACTCAAACTTAGAAATACAGTTGATGGTATTGAAGCCGATTAATACATTACTACTGACATGACTATAGGCAAGATATAAAATCAAGAATCAATGAAAAAATAATGAACAGGTTTTATTTTTGTGGAATTATTGCACAAATTAAACACTGATAAATATTTGCAAAACAAGGACTCACAAATAGTATTTTATCCTTTTAATTCTAGGCTATTATAATTTTACAACCATATCTTTATTTTTAGACTCCACGAAATAGTTTAACAAAAATAAATTCTGGCAATGAAAATGAGCTGTGTTTCAAGCCTACATATGCCAAATATCATACCTCCTTCCAACTGTGAATAAGGAACATTATGCATGAAGCATTTCAAATGTTTTGGTATAGTTACAATTCAGGTATTAGTAACTATGTAAAGCAATTGTTAAAATTACATATCTCCAAGGAAAAAATTACACATAATTCTACCCAAAGATAAGTTAGTTATCTAACGAGAGAGTGCTCTTTGCTCTACCTATCTACAGCAAGCTCTTTTAAGATCTTGGGCACTCCTGTAAGATTCAATGTAGGATTGAAATGCATATGGATCCTGGGTTAACACAGTATACCAGGCTATCCATTCCCTTTGGGGTTTTTTTGTTTGTTTAAGATTTATTTATTTTAGAGAGAGAGAGAGAGAGAGCATGAACTGGGGGAGGAGCAGAGGTGGAGGGAGAGGGACAAGCAGACTCCCTGCTGAGCCGGGAGCCCAGATGGGGCTCAATCTCAGGACCCTGAGATCATGACCTGAGCTAAAACCAAGAGTCAGACTCTCAACTAACTGAACCACCCAAACACCCCTATCCATTCCTTTTGAGAAGAAGATACACAGCAACTATTCAAAGTCAATTTGTCATCCAACAGAGGCAAGTGGGCATGAATGCTCCAATATTTTACATAAGCCTCAGAACACCTCCATCTTCCCCTACCAAGCCCGCCTGAAGAACTGCTTCTTTCTTAGGATTCAGACCAAGGGCCCCATCTTTGCCCCCAACCACTGGGAAAGCCTTGCCACAAAAAAAAGATAGCTATTCCCTCCTCTGGACTCCCACTCTACATCCAGGATTGCATATATAAAAGTGCAATGGAATTACTTGTTCACATCTCTCTCTCATTACAATCAGAGCTCAGTAAATTCAAGAACCCCACCACCTTCACTCCCATATCCCCCAGGCCCAGCACATAGTAGACATTCAAATGTTTACCCAAGGCAAAGAGGAGGTCAGAAATTGTGATTAGTGAAAGCTAGTGATTTCTTCCTCCCTCCCTCCTTCTCTCTTCCTCTCTCTCTGTCTCTGTCTCTCTCTTCCACATGTGATCAGGGCTAAGGGAAGCATTTAAAATAAATTCCACCCTTAAAGAATGGTTTATATACCAAACTCTGATGTTTGAATTCAGACTTAAATAACCAAGTGAACAAAGCAATACTAACAGGTTTCTATGGAACAGCCATTCATCTATTTGTAAGAGTCTCCTGGGAACCAGTCTGGGTGTGTTACAAAAGGACAGGGCGGGGTGACCCACACAGTGAGATTTCCAGTTTTGGCACCACTTCTAAAGATGAGAATTATAGTCAACAACCCACCAAAAAATGTCATCTACTCAGAATTAACAAGCAATTTTATCACAGGCAGACGGTCCTTCAGTATAAATTCAACTCCACTCTCCCAGTTGAAGGTTTACTATATATTTCACATGCTAGTTAAGAAATTCATCCGTAATATCACCCTCAAAATGTCTTCTGAATCAAGATGATGGTGACCCTGCCTACGCCACAGCTCTGGTCCCCAGAGGGGTGAAATATCTGCTATAAAGAAGAGAGGCTTGATTTTTACACACGGTTGCTTAGCATCAAGTACTTTTATGTCAAAAGACAAATGGCACCAATAAAATAGCTTATTACAAAGGCTACCAATCAGCCCTAGAAAAGTCATGACCCAGTGCCAACTTTCCAAAGCAATTCTCTCAGTTGAATTTGATATTTATTGTTGTTATGATTTTCCACACAATGAAATCCCTCAGAACCCCTCTCCCTTGGTATTTTTTTAACTCAAATACCTCACTATCCAACCATAACTTTTTTGCCTTTCCCACACTGGCAGCTATAATCATTTTTCCTTTTGCCCTCAAATAGATCTGTAGTTCATTCCCTACCCTTCTACCCTGCTTATCCTTCACCCTTCCTTTAAATGCTGATGTTCTGAGGCCTTTCCTGAGATTCACACACACCCACATACACATCCACACCCACACACCCACGCCCCCCCCCCACACACACACAGAGTGGATCTGTCCCTTCTACTCCCAAACTTCTTACTCTGTGGTTTATATATCTGTCTCCCGCCAGGCTGAGGTTTTTAAGGACAGGAAATATCCTTGACAACAACACCTAATTGATAACAGGTCTCACTAAATGTGAGACTAGTGACCAAGCAAATGAGAAACTGTTATGTGGGTGAGGAAGAAAAAGAAAACTAGAAACACCGTGATTTCACAGCATAGTGGTTAAGCGAAAAGACTCCAGGGGCTCCTGGGTGGCTCAGTTGTTAAGTGTATGCCTTCGGCTCAGGTCATGATCCCAGGGTCCTGGGATCGAGCCCTGCATCAGGCTCCCTGCTCAGCGGGAAGCCTGCTTCTCCCTCTCCCACTCCCCCTGCTTGTATTCCCTCTCTCACTGTGTCTCTATCAAATAAATAAATAAAATCCTTTAAAAAAAAAAAAGAGAGAGAAAAGACTCCAGAGCAAACTGCCAGGGTTCAAATCCCAGCCCTGCCATTCTGCAGTTGTGCGGCCTTCGGGAAGGGACCTACCTTATGAAATGTTCTGAGGAACAATGGAGTTAATGTACGTCAAACACTTGGAAAAGTGCCTTTAAACATTCCAGACACTTTGAGTATTGGAAATTAACGTTTACACAGTGAACTGGCCTCTGAGAATTCTGGTTACTCTAATAAAAACTTTTAAGTTAATAAAATAATTTTTTTTTTTTTGAGTTTTCTTACTGAAAGGAAGCAAACTCATAGATGCCTTGACCTCTGCCTCTGGTAATGCTGACTTGTATACATGTCTGCCTTTACTTGATATAACAAAGAATTCATTTCAAGTATCTACAAATTCAAATCAACTTAAATGGAACACTTCCATTTATAAAACTTATAAATTATACCCATTTTTCCCCACACAGTGTTTTAGGAAAATAACACATGATTAGTTTTTTAAACTGTCAGATCAAAATCTCCAAACTTGGAGAACACATGGGAAAAATAAAGCATAATTTTTCTAACAAGACTGTAGGTGCAGAGGTACTGAAAGATGAATGGGAACTTGAGGCTAGAGAAGTCATACCCACAAATTCACAGCCCCAGGCTCCTGGGAGCCAAAGAACCACCCCCTGGCCTCAGCAGGAAGCCTACTTACCCAGGGGAATCAGACCTACAGAATATTTGGTCATGGCCCTTAAAACCAAAGGTTGAGTCTTAGGGTGGGATAGACTGGTAAAAGATGACCTATATGGGACTTAAAAAATGAAAAACCCATGACTGCTCTGGCCCTAAGAAAAGTCCCCAACAATCTTTCCCTTTTTCTGAGACCCAGGACCCAGTCCTACCTATCCACAGTGCCAACTCTCCAAGGACCGCCTGACCAGCCTGAGCTTTATGCTCAGTCTACTGCAGCCCATGCTCTATTCTCCCCTCCCTACTGAGGCCAGTGTTGCAGGTCAGGCTCTCCAGGAAAATTCAATCTGAATTTTTTCCTAGAATTGCGGTCATTAGAGAACAGGGGTTAGGTAGGTTAATGCTCTCTCCATCTTATAATGATACTTCCACAACAGATGTGTTATTGCTACTGTGTGCTCTGGAATATGAATCATACCATGCAGCAATTATTACTGAATTACTTTTAAGTACACCACTGAAACAGAATGCCTCATTAACCAAGCCATGCTCTCTCCATTTGTGAACTAATCATTAGAGTAGGGCACTCTAAGAAGAAGTGGGGGAAAAATTCCCAGCTCAGAACCTTTACAGCATTTTTCGCACATAATTGCGGGCTGTGGCTGGTGAAATGTGGCTCACTGATTGCAAGGGAAGCACCCAAACTCAATATTAACCTTGACTTTTTACCAAACTCTGAGAATCAGTCATCAGAAGAAATCTGCTTTTTCCCCCTATACTGGACAGCGTAATTTAGAATGGACAAGTGTAAAATACCACTTCTTAGGAGAAAAATATCCAAATGACTTCCTGTGTTTTAAATTTCTGCTAAGGAATGTATAAAGAATATAAAAACTAGAAGGCAGAAGTTTCAAAATGCTTATTATGTGGTGGGGAGAACAGAGTAAAAGGTAAGTTTGGAACAAAATAAGGTAGTAGATAATTAACTCAAGGTATGATATCAATAATCAGCCGTAAATGGGCTTATTTACTAAACAAGGGTGAGATCAGTAATGTTGGAGGTGTTAGGTGCAAGACTAACCATTAGGAATCAAGAAAGGGATTAAAGCATCATTTAAATTATCCCTTAGAGGTGAGCTTAATAATCTTCTGGGATCATTAAAAAATGGGAAAACACTTGCCATTATCAGAAACATGTCAGAGATCATATGGGGGACATTATTCTGATTTTATATCCAACGAGAAAAACTCCTAGTCCCTATCACCTTGGATGGTGATCTGAAACATGTTTAGGTTAACTCAAAGGTGACAGAATCCTGTTATTTTTCCTTAATTACTAGCTTTGATTTATTTTCAATCTTTCTCTAAATAAGTTATAGGTAATCCCAATAAAGAACATAGCATTAAGTTTAGAAAAACAAATTGAAAACTTAATGTGAAAATCTAAAACTCTGCTAATATAAAACAGATATTAAAAAAAAAAGTAGACACCAACCATAATGGTATATAGGGCCTCTTTGTATTATTTTTACAACTTCTTACTAATGTATAATTATCTAAAAATATTTTTTAAAGTCATCATGAGAGCAAAATCAAAATGCAAACATTATAACTGCATGAGTTAACTTGAATAACTATGGCAAAGTTTAAAATTTGGTAGTAAGCTTCCTTGAAGCAAAGGCATAAAGCCACCAAATTCTAAAAGAAATTTCTTCTAAGCTTTATGGTTATATGAAGGATAGGAAAACCTGTAACGAACACTGGACTCCACAGCAGATTCTGTTTGGCAGTTCCCAGACGCTATGGTCTGAATGTTTGTGTCTCTGCAGAATTCAAATATTGAATCCTAATCCCCAAGATGATGGTATTAGGAGGTTATTAAGTCGAAAGCAGAGCCCTAATGAATGAGATCAGGGCCCTTATAAGAGAGACCACAGAAAATCCTCTTGCTCCTTCTACCATGTGAGGGAACAGCGAGAAGATAATTGTCTATGAATCAGAAAGTGGGCATCACCAGACACGGATTCTGCTAGCACCTTGGTCTTGGACTTCCCAGCCTCCAGAACTGTGAGCAATTAATGTCTGTTGTTTATAAACCACCCAGTTTCTGGTATTACTTTACAGCAGTCTGGTCAGCTAAGACATGTATGCAGTCTTTGGCAAGAGGAGATCCTAACATTCAGGTACAGCACTGGGAGGTGGCCATGAAACACAAAAAGAACCTGGTACCTCGAGGTGCAAATGGATACAAGTTCTTCAGGCACAGTGAATGCCCCTTTCTTTTAGGCAGGTTTCTGATCAAAGCTGTTTGCCAGAAAGGCTGAGGATACACTCTAATCTGCTCCCCGGGACTGATGTTCCCAACTGCTGATGAGGACACTCTAAACACAAAAGATCAGACCAGCAGACAGCAGAGCAGGACGTGGAGAGTCAACCTGAGATATTTAACCAGATCTTTCCAAGCCAAGCACAGACACAGAGGGGGTTGCCGAGGAGGCTGTGGGCCAAACAAGACATCCTCCTGGACATCAGCAAAGATTTTCCCCTGACATTAAGATGTGTGTTTGACAGAGCTTCTACGTATCAGCACGTTGGAGGATGGCAGAATGCTCTGAATCTCTTAAGTTTTCAAAATGGGAATAACCAGTTTCTTAGTCTAACCAGTGATAATTTTTAAAGTATTTCCAAGGAATATCTAATTCCCAGGAGCATGGCTTCCTGATAAGGCCTTTGATGTCACTAACCCCAGAAAACTGAATGAACTGGTGAGTTACACCCAAGCATTATTCAACATTCGCCAACTGAATGCAGAGAATGACTGCCGAAGGTAGTTAAGATTCATGTGTGGATTTAAAAGGTAGATATATTAAGTTCTATCTTGACTCCTGTTTTCACCTTGAGTTTATAAGAATGAGAAAGGATGTATGCAAAATGAGCATTACTTAAGTCTGAAGGAAAAAGAAGAGTAACATATTATTCTGGCAATGTTTTGTTTTTTTAAATTACTTGGCAGCATTTCACCAAATCCATAAAGAAATCTTAAGTATCATATTTTGGCCATAGATCATTTCCATAAGAGCCTAATAACTACACTAAATTTTTGAACAGTTGATTTAATTAAAATTAAATTCAACAGATATTTACTGACCATTTATTATGTATGAGACATTAAACTAAGACCTGATAAGCCCACTGATACAAGGCTCTATCTTCAAATACCTCACAATCAAATCAGGGAAAGGAAAAAGAAGGCACATAATATGTATAAATAGCCACCATTTTGGACTGAATTGGTTCCCTCCTCTCCCCCACAAAAAATTAATATATTTAAGTCCTAACCCCCAGTACCTTAGAATATAACTGTATTTGGAGACAGCCTTCAAAGAGTTTACTACAGTTAAATGAGGCCATATGGATGGGCCCTTATCCAGTCTGGCTGGTGACGTTCTAAGAAGAGAAAGAGATACCAGGGAGGTATGTGAGGCCATATGAGCACATGAAGAGAAGTCACTAGTCAAAGAGAGAGGCCTCAGGAGAAACCAAACCGGGTGACATCTTGATTGTGGACTTCCAGCCTCCAGAACTGTGAAAAAAACAAATTTCTGTTGTTTAAGTGACTTCGGTCTATGGTATTTTGTTATAGTAGCCCTAGCAGACTAACACAGCTACTCTCTGGGGGAAGTAATGATACATACCATAAAGGAAAGTTGTATTTTATTTAATCAAAGGACTCAAGAACGACTTCATGGAAGTAGCCTAGGATGGATGCATGGAGTTCTGAAAAAATGAAGGTGCAGGAAGAGTGGGGAAAGAAATCATTGCAGGAATGAGCCAAGATCACAGGGTGGGCAAGGAGTAGAATACTTGGCAAGCAGCCAGTTGCCCAGTTGGGTGACGTCCTCATTTCCCGTAACCAAGGAAGTAAGACCCTATTAAAGTCATATAGCAAGGGCTTTGAATGTCAGCATGAGGAATTTATCCTGAATTTGGTAGAGGCAGGATTGCAAATAAAAGAGAAATCATCAGAGGGTAGGTGCTCTGGTAAGCGCTGTGAATTGTGCAAGACTGTTGAATCTCAGATCTGTACCTCTGAAACAAATAATGCAATATATGTTAAGAAAAAAAAAAAAGAAGAAGGTAGCGGGAGGGGAAGAATGAAGCGGGGGAAATCGGAGGGGTAGACGAACCATGAGAGATGATGGACTCTGAAAAACAAACTGAAGGTTCTAGAGGGGAGGGGGGTGGGAGGATGGGTTAGCCTGGTGGTGGGTATTGAGGAGGGCACATTCTGCATGGAGCACTGGGTGTTATGCACAAACAATGAATCATGGAACACTTCATCTAAAACTAATGATGTAATGTATGGGGATTAACATAAGAATAAAAAAATAAAAATAAATTAAAAAATTTAAAAAAAGAGAAATCATCAATTATACGGCCTTTAAGTGCAAGAGGAAGGGCTATTTCAGAATATGGAGAAGTGTCTTATATAGGGCAATAAAGTTAATAAAGTTTCTTAGCTTTTCTTTAAAAAAAAAAAAACAACAAATGTGGGGCGCCTGGGTGCCTCAGTCAGTTAAGCGTCTGCCTTGGGCTCAGGTCATGATCCCAGGGTCCTGGTATCGAGCCCCACGTCAGGCTCCCTGCTCAGCGGAGAGCCTGCTTCTCCCTCTGCCTTTGCTCCATTCCCCTGCTTGTGCATGCACATTCACTCTCTCTCTCTCTCCATCAGATAAATAAAATCTTAAAACAAAACAAAACACATGTACACCAAAGGTCTAAGTACAATTTATTGTAAAATTCTAAGATTATTATACTACAAACATTTCTGAGATTACATGCTCAGATATACAGTGATATTATTTCACTGCAAGCTAGTCCAAATTCTGAAGAGCTTGCCAAAATAAATGCCACTCTCTAAAAAAAGAAACTACCCCGAATTCTAAATTCATATCCATTCCATAATATGTTAGGTGTCACACCCAACACTGAAGTGATGCATATCCTTCTAGGAAACTGAACAGAAAGTGATGGAAATAAACAAATCCCTCATTAGAAGCCTCCTATGCCTCTAAATTTGATAGTACAAGTCAGGGAGACCCGTACTCTCCATCTGAATTGAAATTTCTACCTCAGTTCATAAATGAGAATATTTTACACCATTAATTGCACTACTTATTATTAGACCATTGAGGACACTGTTAGATCACTCTCTTGCAACAAGGCATTTATTTATACTCCCTTAATTTGCAGACCCCAGTGAAACTTGGATAATTAAAAGGGCATTTAAAACTTAAGTCAGTAAAAGAACACTGGCCAAACCCATAAGTTTCCACAGATATCAAAATAAACTAAAAACCCATTTCAGGAGCTGACCTTTAATTACATTCTTTCTATTTATTGCAGACAAATGCCAAAATGCCCACATGAATGCATTTCAGTGCCAACAGAAATCCAACAATTGCTGAAGAAACCGTAAAAATGGATGCTGTAATCCTGCCTCTTAGGGATGGAATCTAGTAGAATGTAGGGGATTTTAATTTGCAGTAAATAAAGCCAGACTCCTTATTTCTAAATGTTGCTAAGGACCAGGGAGGTAAAGGTGACCAATCACTTTCAGTGTTTGGCCCCACTTTATTTATTGAAAGGGGAGAAAAGGAAAGAAAAAATATTCCAGTTCGAATCCCATTTCAAAAGATGGATATGAGAAGAAAGCGCTTTGCCTCTCTTGAAGGATTTCTCTCCATAGGAGACGTTTCTTTCCTTTAGGCCACATGGTGACATCCCAGTGGCATGGCTGGGAGGCCAAGGATTCCCCTGTGCAGCAGAATGGGCAGGCTGGTGCCCATGAGCACCCAGCGGGGGCTCCAAACAGCCTTCCTCCCACTACCATTTCCCCAAGGAAACAAAACAAAGTAACACAAAAACAGGAGTGGGCAACAGGGAACCCTTTCTCAATTGTTGTACAGACAAGATGAAAGATCTCTGCTGATCAGATGTCTTCCCCCCAGTTAGGATTACAGAGGAGGCAGCACTGAGGGTTAGACCCCTGGCCAACTGAATTTCTCTGCAGGCCCAAATGAGACACAGAGAAGGAAAAAAAATATCTGGTAAACTTAAAATATAAAAAACAAGACTTCTTTTCGAAGAAAATGCTATATAAAGTCAAGCAATCCAACTCTCACATAAATGGTACCAGTTCTCATGATAAAAACTCCTGGGCCACCTACTCTCTCAAAACTAGTGAATTAAAAATATGAATGTATTGATCTTTAGGGATATTGTGTCTCAGCCGAAAAGCAAGGTCCTCAGGTTTTAAGAAAGTTTAGGGAGGCTGGTTATTGAACACATGCTACAATATTTGTGAGCAACTAGGGTGTGCTTCTATATATAGCACTATTTTTTCTGTTAAGCTGCAGTAAAATCATCTTTAAACACAGCATTGTATCCAAAAGCAAAGTCATTTGTGGATGCCCTCCCAGAGAAGCCAAAGGACTGCCAAACATGAATACGAGCATCCAAGTCTCCTGATGCTGGTTTGTTTCATTAAAATGTGTATTTAAAAAAAAAAAAAGTAATATATTCACAGATAATTCCAATAAAGGTAAAAAAGACTTCAAATACTAAAGAATCTTGTCTTAAAACATTGTTAACACCTGCAGAACTCAATTATGATTAGCATAGAAGTCCAAGGAAATGAGTATCCCGTACGACTACGTGCAGTGGCCTGCATCTCATACATTTATCTACGCACATTCCTCATTCTATGCAAAGTTTTACCCATCCATCTCAGAGCCTTAGTCTTCAAAGACATGACTCAATTATTACATGCCAAGATATTAAATTAAATAGGACAGGGAACATTTCTGTGTTATTACCCCTGTACTGGGGCTCTGACATTGGGCCTGTCCAGAAAAGAGCATGTGGCAAACAGGATCTTTGGGCCACCTTTGTCAGCAGATGAGGCAGGGAAAAGGTCAAATCTCACAACCATTACACACGGGGAGGGGACGGGGGAGTCATCCAGAAATCTCTCAGCCAAGAAGGTGGAGGCCCTGCTTTCCAGGGCTGACTTCATCTGTGCCTGGAGTGACTTCCCGGTTGCAGCCTTTCAGATCAGGTACTCCCCACTGCCATCTCTCAGTGTCCACCCAGTGGGACACTACGGACTCCCACTACGGACCCAGTGTCCACCCCTCAGGGAAATCAGACAGGTGGTCAGCTGGAGGCTGCGAATAGCTCACATCCCAGAGGGTCAGTGCAACCTACCTCCCCATGGCGACGCATCTGTCAGCATCTTCGCCATTCAGAATGCACCCAAACCTAAACAGAGAATTCCTGCCTATGTTCCACCTATTCACCTTCTGCAAGCCCCCCTCACCCTTTTGACATCCCCCCTCGGGTCTTTACATAGCAGAGTACAGAATGTTCAGGGGAGACGCATCGGAAAAGGCGGTGTGGTCATTTTTGAGAAGCACCTACGGCGGGTGATGTCATCAAGGTACAGGAAGAGTTGGCCCTTTCAGCGCCATCATTTCTGGGGCACCTGGTCCTGCTACAGCTCAACAGAGGATTCTTGACAGCATAGAAGCAGAAAAGATGACACTAAGGAGGGGTTGTGAGAACACTAGGGAAGGATGGAGCCACCTCAGCCCAGGCAGTAACGGCTTGAGGTGTGAGCAATGGACAGGAAGACACTGCCTTCTGTGTGGAGGGGATAAAGGACTGCCTCAGTTCCGGTTACTTCGGTCTGCATGTCTTTAGGACATCTCTGAGAGTTCTGGTCTCAGTGGTGTCTGTATCAGGCTAAGAAAAACACTTTAATTTTACAAATTGGTTGAAAATCACCAGTTTACATTTAGATCATTTACCATATATTAAATTTGCATCTATTTGGGGCATTTATGCTCATCATTTGTTATCACTTTATCTTAATTCCAGTCAGTAATTTCCATTTTTATGGAAATTTATTTATATCTAGCCATCTTTAGCAATTTTTCATTGAATACTTTTAGTGTTTATAAAGCCTTTACTCAGAAAACTTATCACTGCACAACACTTGAGTTTTTGCGCTCAGAACTCATGTGATAGTGTCCTGAACTGGACAGGCTCTGGTTCCACATATGAAGAGTCAGGGAGGGATAAGGGTCCTGTTCCAGACAGACTATGACCTGCCTGTCTCACCTGGGATCACTAGATATTTTCATTAAGTCCAATAGTTTCCCCTCCCCCACAGTTTTGCTTTCTACAGTTTCAGTTTCCCGTGGTCAACCACTGCCCAGAGGCAGATGACCCTCCTTCTGACGTATGGTCACGAGGTCAACAGTCACCTAACACTACATCACAGTGCCTACATCACTCATCTCCTCGGGTAGCCATTTTCTCATCTCGTAAGGGTAAGTACAGTACAACAACATATTTAGAGAGAGAAAGACCACAGTCGCATACTTTTATTGCAGTGTATTTTTATCACTGTCCCCTTTTATTATCAGTTACTGTTGTTAATCTCTTACTGTGCATAGTTTATAAATTAAACTTTACCATAGGTACGTATAGGAAAAAACATAGTATGAGGGTTCAGTACTACCCACTGTTTCAATCATCCACTGGGGGGGGGGTCTTGGAAGTACCCCCAATGGACAATGGGAAACTGATGTACAGGCATCTTCATTCATGAAAAGGAGAGATGAAGAGTCTACGTAACACTCATAATACTTTCCCAAGGCCATTGTATTTCTCCTCAGCTCCAACCTGGGTGAAGACTTTTTTCCACATTCATCAAGAAGATTCCTCTCAGAGTAAACTGTGAGTGATGGATTTCACTAGGGTTCATGGGAAGAACCACCGGGGCATTCCCACCCACAGGATTGCACCAAGACCTGTAGGCCTATCTCTTTTCTCAAATCTTTCTCTTCAGCTCCAGCTACCAGCCCACCTTTCCTTCACCTTTGCATGACAATTCTCTGAACCTCATTGGCTTTTGTGTCCCCTCACCTGGCACTTAACATGGTCTTAAGGACCCAATGGGCTATCACTGTGAGAGAGCTGATTCTAAATTCAGCAAACCATAGATTTCTCACAAGGAAGATCCCTGGGAGGCAGTAGGGGATTACTAATAGGGGGGGAAAAATTATACGATTGCATATTCAATAAAAACGAGCTTGCAAATAAACAACAGCAACAAATTAGGTCAGAGGCTACCGTGAAAGGAGCCATTATTAGCGAATTCCCCAGGCAAAAGTGGGGTGTTGGCCAGTTCTAGCAGTTTCAAAACCAAAGCGATTTGT
This sequence comes from Neomonachus schauinslandi, assembly GCF_002201575.2. Classification (NCBI taxonomy): domain Eukaryota; kingdom Metazoa; phylum Chordata; class Mammalia; order Carnivora; family Phocidae; genus Neomonachus; species Neomonachus schauinslandi. The sequence continues at coordinate 69,079,768 of NC_058414.1, forward strand.
TCCTGAGTTCTCAAATACAAAGCCCAGTATCTGAGACCGGGAAGGGAAGTCTTGAGTGACCCCAGTAAGCGCCGGGCTGAGGAGGAGAGGACGGCTGTGAGAAGTCCAGGGCTTCTGACAATGAGGTCAGCAGCCCGGAGGGGGCTAATTTCTGGCGCCATAAATGATTTTAAAAAGGAGACAAAAAAGGAAATCCTGACTATTAAGGTAAGTAAGAAAGGGGAAAAAAACCTTTGAAAATTGATTTCTCTATATCTAACTCAATAAAAGTCTTCCCCAAACAGAAAAGCTACAATAAGCTTAGCTTATTTTGGATACATTTAAAGGAGTAAGAAAACCGCCTATCAGGACTGAGCCAAAAGCAAAACATCATTTTTTTTTTTTTTTTACCCTCCCCACAACCAGTACCCTTACTTGACTTCCCTATATCATTAAAAGTACTATTGCTGGGGAGGTGAGGGGGGGTGAGGGAAATAGGTGAAGGGGATCAAGAGCACACTTAACACGATGAGCGCTGAGCAATGATCACTCTATTGAACACCTGAAACTAACACAACACTGTATGTTAACTACACAGGAATTAAAATTTAAAAATCCTTTGCAGACATACATACACTTCTGCACACTTGCTAGAAAAAAACGTGGTATAATCTATACAATGGAATATTATTCAGCCATAAAAAGGAAAGATGCACTGATTCATGCTGCAACATGGATGAACCTTGAATGTATCATATCAACTAAATTAAGTGGTACACAAAAGACAACACAGTGTAACTTTGAACACATTATACTAAGTAAATGAAGCCAAACACAAAACACAACATAGTGTATTCCACTTATATGAAATGCCCAGAATAGGCAAATCTAGAGAAAAAGAAAATAAATTACTAGTTGTCCAGAGCTGAGGGTTTGGGAGGAAATGGGAATGACTGCTAATGGATATGAAGTTGCCTTTTTTTTTGGGGGGGGGGGGAGGCAGTGATGAAAATGTTCTGAAATTGTGTTGATGGTTGCACAACTCTGTCAATATACTAAAACAACCAAAATGTACATTTTAAATGAGTGAATCGTATGGTATATGAATTTTATCTTAATAAAGCTGTTCATTTAAAATAACATAAAGAGGGGCACCTGGGTGGCTCAGTCGTTAAGCGTCTGCCTTCAGCTCAGGTCATGATCCCAGGGTCCTGGGATCGAGTCCCACATCGGGCTCCCTGCTCCACGGGAAGCCTGCTTCTCCCTCTCCCACTCCCCCTGCTTGTGTTCCTGCTCTTGCTCTCTCTCTATCAAATAAATAAATAAAATCTTTAAAAAAAATAATAAATAAAATAAAATAACATCAAGAAAAATAAAAGTTTTACTGCTTTCTAAGTTCACTGGGCTCAAAACATCTGTGTGTTTTGGGAGTTTTCATCTGACCATCCCCCAAACAGGTGCCAAATGCTGAAAATCTGACCTACCGCACTGTGTTCCCTAAATGAGGGCGTGAACACACCAGCCATCCTGGTCAAATGCTCATGGCACAGTCACACCCCATGACTAATATTGGAAAATACTGGCTCACTTAGTAATGCTGATCTTCCACATGTTGATGCACTTCATTACACCCTATCAAAATATCGCAAAATCACATCAGAAAAGTTTTAAAGTATCGGTACACTAGTAAGTTCACGGTGACACAAATTTTTCAAAATTCTCATTTTTGCTTGAAAGGACAAATTTTATCATTGGCAATAACTGCTGTCAAATGCCTTGAAGTGACAGGCTCGTGTTGTTCATTTCCAAGAAAATGTCTGCCAAATATCCAAGTCTGAATGATGATAATATGTCAATTAGTCTCCCATGAAAACATAGTGCTCCCTGAAAAATGCAGCCAGTTCATTGTGCAACCCAAACATTTGTGGAAGGGCTTTCCCTCCAATCAACATTCTCTCGTATGTAGAAGTGCTTTATGAGTGCTTTCCATTTGGTCACGGAGAATATTAAAGAGATGTGAACCCGAGGGTTGAGATTTTTACTGCTTCATCAAGGGCATTCTTAAGTGAAACTGGTATTTTTTCCTGCAGGTCCAACAAGGTAAAAAATAGGACTGCAGCTTGTGCCATGGCCTTGATTTCTGCTAAGGCACCAAAAGTTTTCCAAGCATTGGTTTTGCACCATTAATACAAACACCAAACCCAGTGAAAAAACGCTAGTAGTAACATCTTAGTATTATTATGAAAATAGCTTCATCTTTGCAGACCTTCCCCCAAAAGAATCTAGGGAGACACCTAGGAGCCTGCAGACTCCACTCTGTGAACCTGTGGTTTAGATCATTAAAATTCCTTCCTAATAGGCCTCCCTATCTCCAGCAATCTACACAGCAGATCATTTTTATCTCAAAATGCTGCCAGATGCACTTATCTAAAGAACAAGTACAGATATCTATCCCTCCTGCCCCCATCAAAATCCTGTGAGTGCTCCCCACTGAAGACAAAATGAACTGCAGATTCTCACAGTGACATTAAAGATACTCTGTGAGATTACCTAAACTGCTTATTCTGCCAGGTTCCTCCATCTCCTGCACTCAAACCCTCTGTCTAGTCAAAAAGAACGTAGGGTCTCCCAGCTTGACATGTGCTTCTATAATTTCCTCTGCCCAGAACACACCTGTCAATATTCAATGGTTCCTTAAACCTGTGGTTTTCACCCCTGGCTGCTAGTGAGAATCATCTGGGGATTTTTCTTTTTTTTTTTTAAATACCTATTTTTAAGCCCCTCCTTCCAAAGATTTTGATTTAATGTGAAAAGGGTCAGGCCTGAGAACAGGTATTTTTAGAGCTTCCTAGGTGACACTTTGTTCTGCCCCAGTGAGACCATCTTATGTGCTACTGTCTGGAGGAAAGCCTCTTGGATTTTTCCAGGAGGGCACACTTCCTCTCTGGACACTTGAAGCCTCCTGTTCTCACCTCCTCCACAGCACATTTCAGTTCTGCCTTATAACCTAACTATTGTTCCATTTACCTCATCTCCCAACTGAGCTGCAACAATCTTTTTCTTTTATTTAAAGATTTTATTTATTTATTTGAGAGAGACAGAGCATGAGAGAAAAAGAGTGAGCACAAGAAAGAGCACAAGCAGGGGGAGCAGCAGAGGGAGAAGGACAAGTAGACTCCATGCCGAGCAGGGAATCTGATGGGGGGGCTCAATCCCAAGACCCTGGGATCATGACCTGAGCTGAAGGCAGACGCTTCACTGACTAAGCCACCCAGGCGCCCCCATTTTAATTATTTTAAAGTGTACAATTCGGTAGCACAAAGTAAATTCACAATGTTCTTGCAACTGTCACCACTATCCAGTTCCAGAACTTTCTCGTCACCCCAAGTGGGACCCCCATTCTTCTTAGCAGTCATTCCCTATACCCTGCTTCCCCCTAGACCCTGCCAACTCCTAACCTGCTGTCTCTATGGATTATAGGATATATAAGCTTATCAAAAGAGACAGGTAAGCCCCATGTGTTGCTGGCTTCCCTCTGATGGCTTCCCACCACCCACCATTCACAGGAACTCACAAGTTGCAGCCCCTCTGAAACCCACCTTCACAAGCAACTTCAGACCGTTTTCAAGCAAAAGTGCCCTATTTATTGTACTATTTATGTATTTCTTAACCATTTAACATGTGAAGAACCAATGCTACCATTTTTACTTGGTTCCTATCTTTTTCATTAATGTGTCCCTGAATACATTTTTGAATGCTGGGTCCCTAACCCTATTTTCTCTCTCAGTGCTGTGGTTTTCATTGTGCAATTTTGGGCAGCATGGTGATTTTTAGGAACACAGAAGTTGTTCTGACTATATATATGGCTTTTACTTCAAAATAGAAGCTTAGGTCCAAGACCAGGCTTTCATGACCTGCTTCTTCTTTTGCTCTGACTCAATCCTGGACATCCAAAGAAAGACATCACTGCACTTGTGAAAAGCCTCTCTCCATCTAAACTGTTAGAATTTATTCTCACACCGTATTAAGTAGGTAGAGCCTCCTCCTCCGCAGTCAGAAAAATCCATGTAAGATTTCCTGCACAAGATACAGAGCTATTATATAAAGAAACTCTCGTTGCCCTCATCAAATCACCCATTTTCCACACAAATCTCTGATCTGCTTGCAGATCTCTTGTTTACAAAAGAATGACAACAGAACCACAGAACCAAGATTGAAGGAATCGTTTCTCTCAAAATCCCTGGAGCTTACTTACACCATACTCAATTTTCCCCTTCTTAAATTTATGGGAATTATCGAGCAATTTATTGCCACACTTAACCAGACTTAATTGGACTGCTTCAAGTGAAAAATCATTCGGAGAGAGAAGGGCAGGGGTAAGATGTTGGTTAGAATAAACAAGCGAGCTTTCAGAGTAATTTGAGAAGAACATTTTGGCCCCTCAGTGTTCCCAAATATACCATCAAAATAAAATCGCACTTCATGTAAAAATAGTAACAATTATTCAATGGCTCTACATTATATAGAGAAATAATTGCAAAAAAAAGCCTTCCTCTTAAGTCTCACAGTTGGGCAGCCAGTAGGACTTCTCTGCTTGCTTATAATACCCCTTTCCTACCTTCCTCCCCTCTGTAATGCAGACTGAGATGCAAGACCATCTTCTCTTCTAATTCCTAGAATCCCCGGCCAGGGCCTGTCCTCAACCCATGAACCAAACAGGCCTGTGTGGCCCAACAGGCAGTGACAAGAAGGGACCACCACTGGGGTAGCTGTTAGGTCACTCCACCTCTATCACTGTTTCCCAAACTTCACATTTCGGCTGTGCGCACGGATTTGCAGCCTGACTCCTTCAACGACTAACCCAGAAGGTGCACCAAACCTTCACTTCCCCTAAATGCAGATGTATCTTTCCCTGGAAGTCTAAATGCTCGGTGCCCACCAACAGCCCTTCTGCATCTCCGCCTTTTCCTAATGAGACTGTATGTATGTGAAAAAGAAACAGCGATGGGGCCAGAGTTAGTCACCCCAGCTAGCTCCCTGTCTCCAACAACTGTTGGCAGTAAAAAGGTCCAGGGAGGGACGCCTGGGTGGCTCAGTCGGTTAAGCGGCTGCCTTCGGCCCAGGTCATGATGCCAGGGTCCTGGGATTGAGTCCCACATCAGGTTCCTTGCTCAGCAGGGAGCCTGCTTCTCCCTCTCTCTCCCTCTGCTTGTGCTCTGTCAAATAAATAAAATCTTAAAAAAAAAAAAAAAAAGTCCAGGGAGTTATGTCATTCCATCAAGGACCCCGGGCAGGAGAGGAGATGGGAATTCCACCCCATGACAAGAAACAGAAACAGAAACAGCCTGAGTGGCTCAGTCAGTTAAGCGACTGCCTTCGGCTCAGGTCATGATCCCAGGGTCCCGGGATCGAGTCCCGCATCGGGCTCCCTGCTCCACGGGGAGCCTGCTTCTCCCTCTCTCTCTGCCTGCCACTCCCCCTGCTTGTGCTCTCTCTCTCTCTCTGACAAATAAATAAAGTCTTTAAAAAGAAAAAGAAGAAACAGAAACCAGAGCAGAAAAAAACAAAGGGGGAAAAATGGCAGAGGAAGATAGGAATTGAATGAACTGCAGAATCCCAGAGGCTTTGCTAGAATCCTCTACCTGCCCCCTACTGAAGCCCAGAGCCTTAGCCTCTGTCCCCCTCCCTACGCTGCAGGAGATTACTACCAGCTCAAGCACTAGGTGCAGGGGTGCAGGGGAGGGGACGAATGCCTGAGGATGGGATAAAATTGAGGACAGAGTAATTCCCAGCCTTCCCAAGTTAAAAAACCAACATTGTCTCAAGATCTCAGAATGGCTTTATGAGCTACAGTGCTGTTGGCACTGAGACACCTCAGACACGTTAAGGCTGGCATCAGAATCTACTACTTATTGGAACAGCATCTATGGCAACACGCATGCCAAATCCAAGCAACTGCATCCTACGCAAGAAACACAGCCCTTTGATGAAGACGCAGTGCAGGGCAGTGACAAAGCATATATTCTGAAGTCAGATAACCTGGCTTCAGATTCCAGCACCATTCGGCTCTGGCCTTGGTTTCAGGCAATCACCTTAGAGAGGATGCATTTATGAACTAGCAGCTCTCACTTATTAAGCACCTACTATATGCTAGACACCTTGCTATATACCTCGTATATGTTATATCCTCATAAGCAAACTGCAAGATTAAATAACTTGTCCATCACAGAATGCAGAAATGCTGGGATTTGAATCGAGGTCTGCCTGACTCCCAATCTCATGCCTCCTTCCTGTCTCAAACAGTATTTCTCTACATTAAATATGCTATCTTCTGGATCTCTCAATAAAGAATCTCTGAATTCCAAGCAGTCTTCTCCCCGCTTCATGGAGAGCAGGACTTCATGCTGTGACTAGATTCGATGAATTCTCTCGTGTGTTCTGCAGAGCACAGGTTCCTAGTGCTTCTTAAGAAGGCCCACACCCATTTTCCATCAACAAAGTATTGAGTGTAGTCTCCTACAAATCCACAGAGAGAAAGTTTTGTCTCCTTTTTGTCCACAGTCACTAACCTCTTGGCATGAGGTTCTTTCTATCCCTTGAATTTTCAGAAGCTTCCCTTCCAAGCTTCCCACCTCTATAATTTCATCATCCTTGTCTAGGAACTCTTCATCCACTTGAACATGAGAGAACAGAAAATATTGTTTGAAGACTTTTGTCTTTCACAAGTTAGATTGCATTTGCAAACACTCAGCAGAGAAAATAACTCAAGGCAGAAAGACTCACAGACCAACACACAGATATTGTAGGGTCTGTAGGCCTTCTTCTGGTTCCCCATTATTCTTCTACATGAGGAATGTGGTTCTGACCATACGCATCCACAGAAACTGCTCCCACAAAAGTCACTGATGACATTCCAGATGCCAAATGATAATTGATTTCTTATTTAATATAGATGAAGTTCCCTTCCATTTGAATATAGAGTAGGAAAGTTTTCCACCACTACAATACTTTGTCAATTTCTCCATCCAGTTCTATTAGTATTTGATTTGCATTTATTCCTGAGTGCAAAAAAAAATCTTAATTGAATTGTTTTATCTGATATTAATAATGCCATACTTGATTCTCACTTGCCATTGTTAACAGATCTTAGCCTGTCTTTTTATTTTTAGTTTTGGTGGGTCATTATGTTTTTTAATTGTGGCAAAAACCAAAACATAAAACGTGCCATCTTAACCATTTTTAAGTTTCCAGTCAGTAGTGTGAAATATATTCACGCTGTTGTGAAATTGATTTCTGGGACTTTTACATCTTGCAATTCTGAAACTCAATACCCATTAAACAGCGGCTCTCCTTCCCCTCTTACCCCCCAGCTCCTGGAAACCACCATTCTACCTTCTGTTTCTATGAATTTATCTACTTTAGAGGTGGGTCATTATGTTGCAAGACCATCTCTTATAAACAGCCTTTAGTTGAATTTTTTAAAACCCAATCTCAGTTTGAACCCTGTAGCGTTTAGCCCAAATGCATTTATTGAGATGACAGAGATGTGTGCATTTATTTTTTACATTTTGTTTAATCCCTTTTGTTATTTGCTATGTACTTTATCTTCCATTTCATTATAAAGAATAGAATATGTCTTGAAGTTATCTTTGTCTTTATCAAAAACAAAGTAAACCCTATATTTCTCTAATGATAAAGTCCAAAGCAAGGTCACTTGCAATTCTGTCATATGTAGCAATAAAAAATTCAGCATCACAAAAGAATGACCCAAAGGGATGGTTGTCTTTTTAAAAAGTACCATGAACAAACCTTTGACTTACAGTCAAAATAAAGGCCTGGTTAACTAAACCCAGTCTCCATCAATCATTTCTTTAATTCAAGCAAGTCACATCTGGAATTTTAACTGCTATCAAGGTAGGTAACCTCTTACCCCTGGAATACTCATGGTAAATTTTACATTCTGGATCCAGTACAAACTTGAACTAACTTCTTACTACGTCTATCTGTTAGAATTCAAGACAGGCAAACTAAACTTCCATTCACTCCTAAATCAGCTGTAATGAGGAAGGAAATCTGCTTTAAAAACAAAAAATATGTTCCAAATCATAATAAGGAATGTATCTAGATAGAAGGAATCTTTCTAGAATAATAGAAGGGCTATCCACAGGGAGTGGCACCCCCACTACTCTGTCCTTATACTAATTATAATCAGGACTTCATCACAAAAATAAGGTATTAGTTTTCCAGATCATGGAGAAAACACTTTAAGTGACATCATAAACCAACAATTCCTATGGCTTATTCTTACACGTAACACATCAGGTGAGTGGGAAATGGTTAACATGGACAAACTCTGTCATTTACACTTAAATAAGAAATCAACTGACGAGTATTCTACCTAGACCTCACAGCCACACTAAAGGATACTTGACCAGCAATAATCCCTTTTCCAGCCAAGGAACAAATCCCAGCCCTATTTTTCCTGCCCCCAATATCAGAGGGAAGATCAGGGCCTGGAAACAGAACAATAACTGAAGAGAGGTCTAGCCACTCACTGGCCATGTGAGTCGGGAAATCTCATTTTCTCATTTATAAAATGGGGATAATATCATCAACTACTTCATAAGACCATTTTAAGGATAAAATAATGGATTATCAACTATCTAGCACAATGCCTGGCCCATAGGAGCTACTCATTAAATACTGTTAAAAACAACAACAATAAGAAAACATTTGTTCCATTACCTTGTTTTTAATTCAAGGAACAAACCCACATTCATTAAAGTGATACATTTACTGATATGTCTCATGTATAATTTAGTTTCCTTTTTTTCATCATTTGCCTAACTATAACCTGCTTAAGCTTCTAAAACGTAGGCTGTATTTGAATCTATTCCTGTGCTGAAAAGTGATAAGAAAGAAACAGACTGAAATGAGATATTCATACCAAAAATGAGGTTGGTTCCCAAACATCACAACATCTTTTCACAGGGAAGCTTCATGTGTAAGCATGGCCCTAAAGCACGGAGTTAAACCAGGGCCCCACTGGGAAAACAACAAATCTGAAAATCCATAGCTGCACCAAATTTGAAATTATAAACAATACTAATTCTACGTTGTACAAGTTATGTCCCTGATAAAGAGACGGGTGAGTTCACTCTCAGGTAATTGTAATATCTATTACTTTCTATAATATCTTTATGATTTAAATTACAGTGTGTGAGGAAAATCATATGTTCCAGAGACAATGCTTCCCCCCACCCCCACAGGGTCACCCCAAGGCTTCCCTCTGATGTCATTTAGAGTAATCATCTTGCCTCTCAAAAATCCAAGCCAGCTATTTAAAACATACTAAGGTTAGTCAGATTCTTTCTTTCTGAAATATGAGGTGATTTTGTATGTGTGGTTACTTACACTGACTTCTAGACAAAGCTCAAAAGTTCTCAGTAGGTTGGCTCCCGATGAAGGCAACAACCAAAGCACTCCAGTACCATCTGCACCTTGCAGGGAGCTGCACTTAAAAAAAGTAACTGATACTAAAGAACAGGTATAAAACAATGACTAGAGCACTAGAGGCAAGCCAGTTCCGATAAAATTCCATCTTCCCAAGATATATTGATCTTCAAGTTAATTAGCCTAAGACTTGGTTTCCCTCATCTAAAAAAATGGGTATTATAAGTGTACCTAGTCATGGATCTGCTACAAAGTTCAAATGAGACATGCTTATCAAGTATGGCATTACACTTATGTTATCAATAAATGGGACGTTCATCATCACTACTCTTCTTATTAAAGAACCAGCAATGGATTTTTCTCTCTTTCATAAAACTAGAGCTAATGAAAACATTAGCAATTTTAATCAACATAAAAATTCATCAAAAAGGCATAATATTGAGGGGTGCCTGGGTGGCTCAGTCGTTAAGCGCCTGCCTTCGGCTCAGGTCATGATCCCAGGGTCCTGGGATCAAGCCCCGCATCGGGCTCCCTGCTCGACGGGAAGCCTGCTTCTCCCTCTGCCACTCTCCCTGCTTGTGTTCCCTCTCTCTGTCTCTCTCTCTGTCAAATAAATAAAAAATCTTAAAAAAAATAAAAGGCATAATATTGAAATCCTCAAAGACCAGATCTCTGAGTAATCACCATAATGCAAGAAGTCACGCTATTATCCTACTCAGTGCCCTTGACAGCCCAGCAAATTAGGTATTATCATCTCCAAATTAAAGATGAAGCGAAAGCTCGGATAAATACCCACAGCTAAAATGGGGAAGAGTTGTATGTTCAACACCAGCTTCATCATCCCCAAGTCTCTATCTGCACATTAGATCAGGGTGTCCCCTGGGGTGACTGATACTAGCAGGGTCCCACTAAATGTTTGCCAGTGAAAACACTGAAAAGCAACAACAAAATAAACCAATATTACATAACCAAAAGCATGTGTGAAAGTGCCTTTGCAAAGAACATCTACTATGGCTATGACTTGCTTACTTACTTAAAAACATTCAGTTAAACAAATAGCACCATGAACACATAATTTAGACAGCCCCTTAATATCTGGCAAGGAAAGGCCATCCAATGCTCAAGATTCTGAATCTTTTTTTTTTTTTAAAGATTTTATTTATTTGAGACAGAATGAGAGAGAGAGAGAGAGAGCACATGAGAGGGGGGAGGGTCAGAGGGAGAAGCAGACTCCCCGCCGAGCAGGGAGCCCGATGTGGGACTCGATCCCGGGACTCCAGGATCATGACCTGAGCCGAAGGCAGTCGCTTAACCAACTGAGCCACCCAGGCGCCCCGAAGATTCTGAATCTTGTACCTCACATGATTTTGCGAGGGTTAAATTACTATCACCTTAAAAACTGAGCCCTCTCATACACTGCTGGTGGAAATGTAAAATGTATAGTCACTCTGGAAAGCAGTTTGGCAGTTTCTTATAAAACTAAACTTGCACTTACCATACGACCGAATAACTGTATTCTTAGGCATTTATCCCAGAGAAACGAAAATAGCCCCAAACTGGAAATAACCCAAATGTTCTTCAATGGAATGAATGGTTAAACAAACTGGTTTATATACTATGGAACAGGACTCGGCAATAAAAGCAATCAACTACTGATATAAGCAACAACTTGAACACATCTCAAGGCATTATGCTTAGGAAAAAAAAGCTCATCTCAAATGATTATATACAATATGATTCCACTTATATGATATTCTCAAAATGACAGGATTATAGACATGGAGAACAGACAAGTAGTTAGCAGGAGCCAGAGAGAGTGCAGAGATGGGTGCACTTACAAAGGAGTAGTTAAGGGGGGTCCTTCGTGGTGACTCAACCGTCTGTATTCTGATTACGGTGGTGGTTACACAAACCCATACATGGGATTAAACTGCATCAAACTATACACACACACACTAGGACACCTGTAAACTGAGCAGAGCATGTAGTCAAGGTAACAGTAATGTAGCAATATCAGTGTTGTGGTTTGATGCTGTATCACTGCTAAATAAGGTATTGTCTTTGGCGGAGCTAGGTGAAGGGTACATGGAACTCTTCATGTGTAAGTTACCTTCTGTGAGTCTATAATTTTAATTATTTCAAGATTAAAATAAAAGTTTAAAAAACAAAAGGCGCCTGGGTGGCTCAGTCGGTTAAACGTCTGCCTTCGGCTCAGGTCATGATCCCAGAGTCCTGGGATCAAGCCCCACATCGGGCTCCCTGCTCAGTGAGGAATCTGCTTCTCCCTCTCCATCTGCCCCTCCCCCTGCTTGTGTGCCCTCTCTCTGTCTCTCTCTGTCAAATAAATAAAATCTTAAAAAAAAAAAAGTCCCTAGCAGCTTTTTAGCCCATCTGTATGTAGATACCTGTAAACAGCCTGGGCAACATTCCTCTTTTCTGAGGTTGTGATTTCCCCAAAGCTCCTCAAACTAGCAGCAGACTGGAGACTCCTGTCACTTAACTCATAGAACAGTTCTCTATCACACCTTTTCTAATGGAAGAAAATGCAAATGCAAATGTATGAATATATCCACAGTTTTGGCTTTCAGTGAAGCCACTCCGTCAGTGTTTTGAGTCCTTGGGGATCCTGATCAAATGCATAGGGCCTTGATTACATCTAGACTTGGAAGCACCTAACTCTGCCTGGAAAGGTCATGGGAGGCTTCCTCCAAGAAGTGAAATCTGAGCAGAGTCTGAAGGTTGAGGAGGACGTCACCTGGCAGAACTAGAAGGAAAGAGCATTCCAGGAAGCTGCAGGCCTGGGACAGCACCCCAGGTTTAGAGAGCTGCCAGGAAGGGGGAAGGGGCTGTGATGACAATATAACAACCCGTGGGAAAGAAGCGGTCTTAAAGGTCCACAGTGCCACATCCTAAAGCTCAGGGACACACACCTGCCACACTCCACCACAGACAGGCAGTCTCAACACCTCTCTACATTTTGTTTAAAAGACCTACATTAGATTTTGCCTCCTCACATGCACACCTTTTGCTAGTTAATATAAATAAGGAATCACAGTTCTAACAATTTCCCCAATAATTATGATAATACAATGCTTTGTTGGTTTTCTAAGCAAGGCAAGTGGATTTCTCTGGGGCAGTAAAATTAAGCCAATGAGGAATGGTATCAAAATCACTAGCCCAAATTATACACAAAAGCTAAAGGAATCTCATGTAACATACTCCGAGTCTGTTCTTATTCAATCTTGCCCTTTCTCAAAGCTGGTCTATACTCTCAAAATAAACTTAAGCCATGTTTAACGTTAGTAATTGTGGGGAAAAGTAAAATGGACAGGAGGTAAGTAAAAATACAGGGATGTCCTACCAAAAGGAGCCAGTAATTCTTGATTTAAATTTAACAGTTTTTTTCACTGTGGCAGTAAAATATTAATGGCCCTGCAAAGTTGAATTCACATGGGCAGTAATTCACAATCTCTGGAACAGAGTCTTTATTTTATGTCATTACCTCAGTAAAAGTTACCAAAAATAAATCCATTTGACTTCCAGTATTTTAGACAATAAATAGAGCCATTTCTCCCAATGTCAAGTTAGCTTTGAAATACACAGGCTTATAATGGTGAAAACCCCCATGTTATCAAAGAAATGGCATGCCATAACCCATAAATATGTCTTAAAACTAACAAATGTGAGGGGCGCCTGGGTGGCTCAGTCGTTAAGTGTCTGCCTTCGGCTCAGGTCATGATCCCAGGGTCCTGGGATCAAACCCCACATTGGGCTCCTTGCTCAGTGGGGAGTCTGCTTCTTCCTCTCCCTCTGCCTGCCGCTCTGCCTACCTGTGCTCTCTCTCTGTCAAATAAATAAATAAAATCTTTAAAAAAAAAAAAAAAACTAACAAATGTGATTCTGCTTCTTGTAGTTTTGAGCTGTCTTCTGTTCTCTGAATTAATCTAAAACTCTGAGTATGAATTATATGCCGTGTACTGGATGGGATCAGCTCTCCCTACGGCTCCTGAGATTGTTTTCAAATGTGCTGGACCCATGATTGATCGATGAGTCTACAATGACCAGAGCATCAAGTATATGCAGTAATGTGATCTCCTGTCTACCTGGGGAAGCAAACAACTCTTGTAGGATACAGGGATGCCAATTTAATGGACAAACATCAGGGTGAGTCATTCACCTCATGAGGTACTTAATTGTCCACAGTTTTCACAAGACAAAGAAGAATCCAAGAACCTTTACATCTGATAAACCTCGGGCTTTTTGACGGTAATAACTGTCTTTACCTCTCTATAGCCCCAGTCCCTGATACAGTGCCTCTCAATAAATGTTTTTTGACTGAATGAATAAATGACAGAATGAATGCATGCCTGGTGCAATTCAAGAAACAGTTAAAATATGATATATGCATTATTTATTCATTCACTTATTTTTTGTTATGAACATTTATCAGGTGCTCATAATGAACCAAGTACCATGCTAGCTAATGAGGAAGACAAAAAAATCGTATGTCACAGGGGACGTAATCAGAGATGTGATAGGAGAGAAAAACATGACCCAAGTGACCCAAGAGAAGAGAAAGGGAAAAAAACCTAAGTACGGTCATAACAAACTGCATGGTTTCCAACTGATACCCTGGTATGGGGGATGGAGGAGATGCTTTTAAATTCCATCCCTGGAAAGAAAGCCAATGTCCTGCTGGGAGGCAGAAGACTAACTCAGACACAAGGGGCCTTCATATGCTTATCATCTGTGGGTCTGAAAGCTGTAAAACTCTCATTTCAGAAGCACTTATTAATATCTGGATTGAAGGCAAAGATGAAAGGGTTGTGGGACCACAGGTTGGCAATTCCTCAGACTATTAGGAAAACAGTGGACTGTCATGGTGTTTAGTTTAGGAGTTTCACTTTGATAGGATCCCTTAACCCCATGTAAATTGGCCCCCTACTTCAGAACCCGAGGTCATTTTCTCTGTGGTTGTTTTGTCTTAACTACAGGGATTCCTGAGGAGTTTTAAGCCACACAGTTTCAAAGGCACAGTGTTACTTGAAATTTGGTTCAACACAGTTAAAGAACAGATTGCCATCCCAAAAGGATTTCTAGCTATCACGAACAAAAGAATGGAACTTAACCAGGAAAAAACTGGGGGGAAAACAGGACATGTGGTCATCCCAGCCTGGTGGCAGCTCCTACAAAGGATGCAATGTTAAAAATAGAATCAACAAACATTCACACGGAGATGGTATCTAGAAACAGCACAAAGATTGATGGCATCCCTCCCCTAAAAGGACCTTAAAGGAGGAAGCTACAGACCACAGGCATGCATACACACAGCAAGGCATGCGGATTAATGCTTTAAAGGAAAAAAAAATTTTTTAAAGGACTTCAGTCTTGCTATTTCACCTACATTCAATGTCCTTGGTTAACAAGTAGGAGGTAGCATGGAATACACAAAGAACAGAGAATGGTTAGTGAAAGATGAGCAGAATATTCTCTGGCCTTAGGGAAACTGACTCCTGGTTTAGGCTTCCCCTGAGGCACTTGGCCCCTGGCTTTACAGACCCACTGTCCTTGCAGAATTCACTAAGCAGGAGGCCCACATTAACCAGTCCTGATGGTCAGAGGTCCGGGGTTTCACTCCCACTGACAATGTTAAGTGAAATGGATGAATCCATTTAGGATTCAGGTACCTTAGAATTTAGAATCCCAAATTCCAGAATCACCACACACCCCTAAACTCCAGAATTATCTACTTTCTGAGACTTCCAGCTCTTCATCCAACCTAATTCCCAGAATGGGGCTACAGGTCCTAACTCTCCTTTCAGGAGCTGGAGGGAGGGGAGGTGCCAGGCGAGGGTGAGGTGGTCATGTGTGTACCTGCCGGGGTCACTGAGTCTCTGAAAGGCAGAGGCATGTCCAGGTAGAGTTCTTTTTAGCTAGACCAAAACAAAAAGGGAATCCAGGGCTGGCTGAGGCAGAATTTATCTTGCCATTCCATAAATGTTCTTGGCATGAGCCTTCTTAAACTTCCTCAAGTACATAAACCATGCTTTCTTATTTAATTTTATAATTAGATCTTTCAATTCTGCACCTCCTTGCCTCAATGAAAAAGAATATGGTTTAAAAGGCTGCTTGGGGGCACCTGGGTGGCACAGTCAGTTAGGCGGTGTTTATCACTTTGGATTGGAGTTTCTCAAACTGTGAGTTATGTCTCATTAATGGTTCCTAAAATGGCTTAAGGAATCAATTTTTTTAATGGAATGGAGTAGAGTGCAATGGAATGGAATAGAATGGAAAAGAAAATATCAGAATATATCACATGTTGTCAGGTTTTTATTTGTTGAAACTTGTACCACAGGGGAGGCTAGGATTTGGCTTTCAAAGGTAAAAAACAAAAAACAAACAAACAAAAACACCCTATTCTGAGTAATGTCAACTTGACATTTAGAAAAATATGAATGCATTATTCATACAACTCATATTATTTGGAATTCTTCACTCCATTATAATGATTCAGAACCATTTTAATTTTAATTAGACAAAATCCCATACCCTTTACAATTTAGTCTCAAGAAAAAGGATATTAATAGAATGGGTTGAGCCTTTACTACAATAACAACATTCCTCCTCCCTCAGGCACAGAAAGCTTGCAATGACACCAACAGCTTGAGAGAGGGGTAAATCCACCATGGAAAACCACCGAATTCCTAAATGCCTAGAGAAATCTCTTCTGAAGACAAGGCAGACTAAACCAATAAATCGCAGAAACTGACCTGATGAACTGTACAAGTGTTTGTACTAATATTTCAAAATAACTTTTAAAAGTTAGAGTAGAAAATATATCTATGACCAAAAAACCCAGATTTTAAAATAATAAGTATATTAAGGTAGGTTTCAAAAAACCTTCACATGTGCTATCATATTTAATAAGAAAATGCCTGGCCTTTGATTCAATGAGGCAAACTCCATTTCTCAGAGTGGCAGTAATATGTCATGATAAAAAAACAAAACAAAAAAAAAACCCTTTACTTCAGTAATTTTCTTAATCAGTATTCATCCTCAATTGCTGTAAAATTTATTTCACCCTTAAAAAATATCATGCAAATGAATTTTAAATACAAATCCAATCTTTACTTAATCAATAAAGTCCTTTCTGTATAATTTACTCTTTCTAAATCCTTGGTCAATCAATTTTGCTTTAAGACATAATTTGCTTTGACTAAGACATAACTATTCTGAGGGGGCCCTTTAAATTGATTCTGTTACACTGCTAAATTAAAAGTCAGTATATTTTTCAAGTAAATATGATCCAAGCTTATTGATAAAGATGGAGTAAACTTTAAGTCGTTTAAAAATAGCTAAAACCATGAAAGTAAATGGCTTTTTAGTATCTATTTAAGCTTTACCTTTCTCTCCTTCTTTATGCTTTTGTCAAAACTACGGCATTAAAATCTCAATATCTCTCTCTCCCTCTCCTTCCCTGAACAGTACCATATATATAATACGTACCTGAGAAAAAAATTATTTTCTGAATGGAAATATTACACAGGACACATTAAACTTATTCTAATAGCCAATTACAGCCAAATTTATTTATTAAATTTTATTCCCTAATGCAAGCTCTTATTAGCTATATAATTTATCTCCTTCAATCAACAGAAAGCCTTCAATCCAAACCTTCAGTACTACATCCACTCAACTGGCAGCTTGCTGTCTTGGTTAAGCTGCATGTGGACTATTACACAAGGAATAACAGAACATTTAAAACTAGAAATTCAACCATTAAAATCTTTAAAATAAATAAATAAAATAGACCCAACAGCTTTTTCTAACTCTCTCTTTTCCAAGGGTTACATACGATTCTAAACATTCCTCCCACCAAAAAATTAAATCACTCCCAATTACCCCCAAAATATAATGATGAAAAATTTAATTTTGTTGCTTTCCCAGGAATATCTGACAAGGCTAACGGGTATAGAAAATAATAAGAAACACCCACCATCCCACCATCCTCGTCAATTCCCCTCCACATTCATCTTAATCCCAGGCCACTTGCTCCCAAATAATTATCTAAATCTTCAGCCAAAAGGAGAAGACCAAGTATTAAGCAACAAACAAGAATTAATCAGATTTCTCTCTCCTGTAATAGACCACTGCCACAGGTTGAAAGGAGAATTCTCTGGGCCAATTTACAAAGATGTCACTATAAATTAAACATACTCTCATAACTTTTTACCTCACTGTGGTTGAGAACCCAAATCAATAGCTCGCAAAATTTCGAAGACACTGAGAGGGGGAAAAAAAAAAAAAAACTTGTTTCATTTTAGGTCCACTCTAAGTGTTGTTGTGGTTTTTTTTTTAAGATTTTATTTATTTATTTGACATAGAGAGACACAGTGAGAGAAGGAACACAAGCAGGGAGAGTGGGAGAAGGAGAAGCAGGCTTCCTGCCGAGCAGGGACCCCGATGCGGGGCTCGATCCCAGGACCCTGGGATCACGACCCGAGCCGAAGGCAGACTCTTAACGACTGAGCCACCCAGGGGCCCCCACTCAGAGTGTTTAAAAATTTCTTAAAGTATAGAGACTACTGAAGAACTAGCAACACACAAAAAGCCATTATCTGCTTGTAGACTTTTCTTTCTGTGGTTCATTTCTCATCTGCAGTCCTAGGGATGGCTTGTAAATCACTCGGTCTAAAATCATGCCAAAATTCCCACACCCACATACAAGTACAATGCACTCAGGGAACAGAGAATAATTTTTATTATCTTAATCCAGACATATATGAAAAGATAAGTCTGCTACAAAATTCAGTAATTCATTCACTTACTCGCATATGTATGTATGTAGCACCTGCTATATGTCAAACCCTCTGTGGGAGGATTATGTGGCAAAGATTTGTCTCTGCCCTCAGAGCTTGTAATCAGGTGGAGGACAAAAGAGCAGACAGAAATAATTAGAGTTCAAGGTCAAATGTTGTCAATGCCATCAGAATGACATAAACAAAATACTCTAGGATTCAAGAAGAGGCAAATTATCACTACTTTATGTGGTCATGCAAGGCTTTTTGGAGATCCAATTTAAATGGGGTCTTGAAGGAAGAACAGCATTTTGAAAAGCAGAGATGAATGGGTAATTTGAGAAATGAGAAGACAGAGAGCACCGACATTTCCCAGAAGGCTAGTGTGTATGTGGACACTGTGCTGAGTTTTCATTTATAATAGCTTGTAATTCCTTTTCAAAGGGGAAACACAATGGGATTCAGCTGTAAGATCTGGAGGGGAAACAAAACAGTAGGGAAGATGGGGTGGGAGCAAATGTAGCATGCCTCCAATTCTGAGCCAGAAAATCTGGACTCTACCAGAGAGAAAAAGTAAAATAGAATATTACCAGCTATGCTTCTGAAGGACCAAAAAAAAGAAAGAAAGAAAGAAAAGGAGGAAAGAAGGGTGGGTCACATACTGCTATGGATGACTGGCACAGAGAATTGCTAAGCACATTTTCTATTTTTTGTGACTATTATGTGGTACCCCTTATATTTATATTACATAAAAAATGTCAGGATTTGGGGACGCCTGGGTGGCTCAGTCGGTTAGGCGGCTGCCTTCGGCCCGGGTCATGATCCCAGGGTCCTGGGATCGAGTCCCACATCGGGCTCCTTGCTCAGCAGGGAGCCTGCTTCTCCCTCCCTCTCCCTCTGCTTGTGCTCTCTCTGTCAAATAAAAAAAAAAATGTCAGGATTTGAAAGGGTCCTACAAGATCATTTATTTCACCTTCTACCCAACTGCATAAATCCCTTTACATCATCCAGGGAAAATCCTCTGGCCAGTCTCAGTGCTTACATGATGGGCAACTTTACACTGAGCTGCTGCTATGTGTCAAGCCCTCTGACATAGGAGGTTACATTTCTCAACGGCTTTGAGAGGGTAGGAACCATTTCCTTAAAGTCTTCCTACAGCTTGGTCCTTCCGTCCCCAATCTAGAACACAGGACATTTTTCCATCTAAGACACGCTTTCTTCATGTTGTAACAACTATAAAATCAGAAGGAGCCTTGCCATTAATTGTGTCATCATATTAATTGGCAGCAATTTTTCTTAGTGGTGAACAAAATAATGATGTATCTTATAATCACTGGTCTCTGCAATGCAATAAAACAAATCAGATAATAATGTCTTATACAGGTTTGGCCTAACCCCTCTTCATGGGCTAATCTCTTCTGTGACAAATGTCCTCAAAAGCAGAGGTGACAAGTATAGGCCCTGGACACTGGGGGTCCCACAGCAGTCCCCCATGTACTAGGTGGTTGACCTTGACCCAAGTGACCCTCCTTTGTACTTCAGTTCTTTCATTTGCAAAATGGGACTAAGAAAAAGACCTGCCTCCCAGACTTTTTAGGTGTGCATTACATGGAATCACACATGTAAAAATCCTCTGCATGGGGTCTGGCACAAAATCAACATTCAGTAAATTGTTAGCCATTATCATCAACTACCTCTAGACTAAATCATTCCCTCCCTACAATCACCCTCCATAAGACATGGTTTCTAAAACTTGCCCACTTCTGGATCCGCTCCAGTTTGTCAACATCCTCCTAAAAAATCTTTGGTCCAGAAAGGAACATGTTATGTTCTCAGTGGTTCAGAAATACAGGAGGACAATTATTGCCCTTACTCTTGACATTGAATATAGAGCAAGGGCTACTGCCTGTTTAGTAGAGCTGAAGTAGAATGACCAAGAAAGCATTTGTCGAAGAATTTTACAATTTACATATTCGGGGAACACATGTGGAAACCAAGTCAGAACACCAGAATGGCAGAATATGGGAGCACCTGGGGTGGCTCAGCCGTTGAGCAAGTGACTCCCGGTTTCGGCTCAGGTCATGATCTCAGGGTCCTGGGACTGAACCCCGCATCGGGCTCCGTGCTCAGCACGAAGTCTGCTTGAGATTCTCTCCCTCTCTCTCTCTCTCTCCCTCTCCCCCTGCTCGCACTCTTTCACTCGCTCGCTCTCAAATAAATCAATAAATAAAATCTTTAAAGAGAGAGAGCAAATGGCAGAATACTGTACCAGAAGAGGACCTGACTGGTTCCTGACTTCAAACAGATTAGAAAAGCTCATCACATGCCCGGATTCTGAGAGGAGACACCACAGCACCCCTGTCCCTACCCAACTCCACCACAGCTGCCTGCTCTGCAGAAAGCTGGTGGTGCCAGCAGCAGCTCCTGCAAGGGCCACTCTGCACATCCCAAACCAGGGCCTCTGGGATTTGGGAAACAATCAGTCATGGCACAGACTCTGGGGACCTCTCAAACGGCAAAAGAAGCTACCTCCTACCTGTTAAGTAGGAAGCACAAAATTACACCCCAAAAGGAGTGATCCCTTTGAACAAAAACATTATTAATCCCCAAAGCAAGGCAGGCTGCCACCAAAAAAAAAAAGGTTTCTGGTTCCAAGAACCAGTAATCCCAATGGCAGGCACTCCCACTGGTTCTTTGCAGAGAGGTTTCATCAAGACTACCATTTTTGAAATATAAAGAACAATCTGTGGAAAAGAAAGAGCATAGGAAAAGGGCAATATCTAAGTCTACCCTTAGAATGTTTGAGAATGGAATTTCTCTTATTTAACCAAAACTGAGAGGGAGCTGGGAAAAGTATCACATTAAGGAATTCAGCAGTAGGCTGGTACTTTCGGTAGCCAGGTGTGACAAAATAGTGTTTTACGTACTAACAGTGATAATTCAAAGTTTCCCTGAAAAATATATTAATAAAATCAAGGCCACACAACTAAGAGGACCAATAAAGATGTAGTAAAAGGACAGTGAGGTCCCTGACTGAGGAGGAACAAAGAGATGGCAGAGCCTGGGGAGCGAAGAGAGCAAGACAGCCGAGATACTGACAAGAGTGACTGATGTGATAGGCCATGGGCAGCACTGAATCGAGAGAGGATGTTAGCTGGGGAAAGAGCAGAGGCATAAAGGGACCATGAGAGGCCCCAACCAAGCTACAAGTTTTGCTAAGACACAGTTTAGAGACAAAGTAAAATATTGTATCCCTACAATTTTAGTTACCATCTTACTCAAGCACCTTGTGGTTAAGATGGGGGAAAACAGGCCCAAGTGACTTGCCTTCAGGCTCTGAAGCTAAAGCACCAACTAAGCCAAGATTGGATACCACAGCCCCCAAGTCCAAATTCACTGCTCTTCCCTCTCAAAAGCTGTGATGGAATCCAAGAATAAACACTAACACAGCTGGAATTCTCTAAAGAAAAATCAAGGGCTAACACGCATGGTTCCAATGAAGGATAAAAGGAGAAGGTCAGTTAGAATAACCAACCAATACAAGGCTCTGTACTCTCCCCTAGTACAAGAAACTCTGAAATGTAGACACGTTGGTGCCACCACCCCCCACCTCCCTCACTGGACACTGTCGCCCACTCTGATGCAGCAATGTGCAGACCACGCCAGAGCCCATGGACCCGGCTCCTACATGTTTGCTCTACAGTGTTGCAGTATGTTCCACAGAGAACATACCTTTTGAGATGAAATTCTGAGGGTGCATTTCTGGGGTTTTGTGTCCTTCCTTAAGATTAATTTCAGATTGGGGCACCTGGGTGGCTCAGTCAGTTAAGTGTCTGGCTTTAGCTCAGGTCATGATCCCAGGGTCCTGGGATGGAGCCTGGGGTTGGGCTCCCTGCTCAGCGGGGAGCCTGCTTCTCCCTCTCCCTCTGCCTCTGCCCCTCCCCACTGCTGGTGCACTTTCTGAAATAAATAAATAAAGATTAATTTCGGATTTTCTAGTCAGTTTATTTTTTCATAGAAATAAAACACAAATATTAAGTATTTTAAGTTGTTGTGAGTTCTGAAAAAGCATGTAGAAATGGAATATTGAGGTTTTATTCAATGTCCCTACTCCCCCACCAACAAAAATAAAAAACTAAGCTCAAAATCATCTTACCTGATGCATTATAAAACAAAACAAAACAAGGTAGAGACAAACACACATGGAAGGATTGTTTTTGTCTTGCCTTTCAGTCTCTCTACAGCAGCTCTGCACAAATCTCGGAGAAACCAAGAAGGCTTTGGGAGAATTCCTTTTAAGTCCTGTTGGCATCCTCCCAAGGCAAAAAGCCACGTGAGGCAAATGGTAGGGATATGTATTCAGAACCTGTATTAATACCTGACCTTGAGCAGGAAGAGCACATGCTTATATACCTGGTTTGCAGGAGGCTCTACAGCTGGTGAAGAAATCTAGTCCTTCCTAAATGCCCTGTCTTCCTCCAAACTCCCCTAAGAGTCTCCTCGTGACTACTCCCAACCCTGAATGGCCTCGCCAGAACGAACAAACCAGCTTCCCTGGAACCCCCGACCCCGCGTGGAAGCACCTGCATCATCAATCACCAAGGTACGGCATCACAGATCCCAGCTCAGATACAGCAGCTTTATTTGCAAAGCTCAGAGGTTCTCCGAGTTTTCTATATTCACCTCCTTCAAAAATCCTAAATGCCACCACAATCCTCTACTATTAAGGACAGAAAAAAGTCTGTAGACTCTACAAGATACAATCTGTGATGGTCAGTTTCCTCTGTCAGCATGGCTAGGATCTAGTACCCAGTTATTCCACCAAACACTACCCTAGATACTGCTATGAAGGAGTCTTGTAGGTGTGGTTAGCATCTAACAAGTGGGTGACTTTAGGTTAAGACAAATCATTCTTGCTAATGTGGGGAGGGCCTCATCCAATCAGTTGAAAGGCCTTCAAAGCAAACACAGAGGTTTCCCTGAAGAAGAAATTCTGCCTCCAGATTGTGCCATCAACTGCTGCCCAAAGGTTTCCTTATATATATATATTGGATATAATATGAATAGAATATATATAAAATCTCCTACCAGTTCTGTTTCTCTGGAGAGCCCCAATTACTGATAGATAATCCAGTTCCCTATGTGCATCACTACAGACCTTTTAAAATGAAGGTGGCAAATGCAAATGCCAGTGGGGGCTGGGCAGGTGACATCACTGGGCAGAGTGGCTGTGAGACAACAGAGGGCCCTGACCGGGCTGCCTCAGTGTCCAGGAGACATAAGGGGGTGCTAGGAACTACATTCCAGTGGGTACATTTCTACTGAGAGGGGACAGCAGTGTTGCCAATGGAGGACCAGGGTCACTGTATTTTCTGCTTCTTCAAGAGAAGCCAGTAATACATGCTTTTAAATGTAACCCTCACCCAATTCTTAAGTACAGGTAACTAATTCAAATTTAAGACTTCTCAGTCTTATGGAAAATCAAATAAAAGGAGTCTGTGAGCCAGAATGTAGAGAAGAGAACAGGCTCTGCATGCATAACTCACTTAGTCCTGCAAACAACCCCACAGGCAGGTACTATTCTTACGCCCCTCATGCAGATGACCGAACTGCAGCACAGGAGATTAAATAAGTCCTACAAGGCCACGTGGCTAGTAAATGGGCTGCCAGGACCCCAGCCCTGGCAGAGGACAGAACTGCAGCCAACCCTGCTTACCTGTGTCTAGTGTCCTCATACTGAAAAGCTTGAGGCTCTTCCTTTTCCTTTCTGTACGTTGTATGAAGCTTGTAAAGGCAATCATGGAAACTAAGTAGAGAAAATGTGACACAGAAAACGAGGCATGGGGAAGGTCTCACCCACGGAGAAGAGCCAACTAGTCAACTGCTGCCTCCCTCCTTTACCTTTCAACTCTGAAGGTGCACTACCTGGCCAGGAAAACGAATCACTAGTGCATCTCCAGTGAAGGGCCTGGCAGGGCTTTGGCATGATCCTTATTTTCTAAGTGTTAAGTTCAATACTTTAGTCATTGAAAAAGTTTAGAAAATGATACAGTGAGCCACTGAGTGCCTACCATTCAGTTTAAAAAATTAAATGTCCCAAGTACAACAGACAGCTCACACACAGTCCTGACCACTCAGAGAAGCAGCCAGGAGCCTGAATTTTCTGAGTGATCGTTCGCACGTACGTGCCAGTGTTTACACTGTTATTGCACATGCACATACAGCATCTAGTACTGCGCTGAATGCTCTCACCCCGAGTGTATACACCCTTCCTCAACTTCATTTTACTTCCTCAACATGGTGCATTTGACGTTTATTTCTACTATTACGTGACATTCCCTCACATAAAAATTACACAGGGTATTTATCTATTTGCTTGTTATTATTTACTTTGCATTATGCACCACACAACCAAGCAAATTCTTACACAGCTCTTCCTGTGGACAAAGGTAAGGCTTTCTCTGAGGGCAGATAAGCAGGGGTTCTATAAGATGTTAACATTTGGGAAAGTGGAATGAATGAGAGATGGGGGAAGATTCTGTACAATTTTTGAAAACTTTCTGTAATTCTAAAATTAGTTCAAAATAAAGTTTTAAAGAAATAAAAAGGACACCTCCTTGGGGCCACTCAAAGCAATTCCCAGGGCGCCCAGGTGGCTCAGTTGGCTAAGCATCTGACTCTTGATTTCGGCTCAGGTCATGATCTCATGGGTTGTGAGATCGAACCCAGCATCAGGCTTCATGCTAGGCATGGAGCCTGCTTGGGATTCTCTCTCTCCCTCTGCCCCTCCTCCCTCCCTCCCTTGCTTTTTAAAAAAAAAAAAAAAAAAGCACTTCCCCCTGGGACTGCAAAGCTTTGGGCTAAATACCAGGCACAGAAGAAGCCTCCGCAGCCAGTGGCAACAGAAAGAGGCTTACTCCTGAGCACCCAATCCCAGAAATGTCACAACACTGCCAGGAGAACATGGCTGTTTAGAGCGATTCGAATAGCGGAGCTTATATATGGTCAAGTATGGATAAGTAAAATCAAAGCAATTTTTTTGAAAATTTATAAATCAAGACAGGAAGGAGTTTTTTGGGGTTTTTTTAAAGATTTTATTTATTTAGTTATTTATTTGTCAGAGAGAAAGTGCACGCACAAACAGGGGGAGTGGCAGGCAGTGGGTGAAGCAAGCTACCCGCTGAGCTAGGAGCCAGACTCAGGACTCACTCATAGGACCTTGGGATCATGATCTGAGTCGAAGGCAGATGCTTAACAGACTGAGCCACCCAGGCATCCCAGGAAGGAGTTATTCAAATTGAAGAGACAGCAAAGATTCATTAGAGTCAAAAAGTCTATAGCACCTCTATCCAGTACATGAAAGGACTTGTCTTTTTCATTAGGTCTAAACTGAATGTGATATATTGTTCCATTCTGTGCATCTGGCGACACATCTAAAAGACTGAGACCCCGTAAACTATCAGGGGCAAAAACTCTCTGAGTACAAACATCTCTTCTTTCCAACCAGTCAGATATCCTGTGCTATGAGAAAATCGTGTTTCCGTAAAGGCCCAGCGACTGGGACTGAGGAGAGCTACACGGGCCAAACCCAAGCCCAGCCATCTCTCGGAAGCCTGCCAGGACTAACCTCATCTGAACCACATCACTCATCTCCTCCTCTCTCCCTCTGGACTTCCACATTCCCTTTGGCCTCAATCACTTAGCACTTGTACATGTTTTGATTGGGATCATCTGTAAGTCCCTATTGTGTTTTCTCTTCCTACACCGATTGTAAACATCTCAAGGCATTATGTCAATCCATCAACAAGGGCAATTGCCAGAATATAGCACCAAGAAGCTGCAGTGGAAAAGGGGATAAGGCATAGTTTCTAGTAAGATCTCTGCAAACACAACCTAAGGATGTTACAATCTTTGGGGGGACTTAGTTTCTTCATCTTTCCTCAGTTTCTAAGATAGTTTCCTCCCATTAAATTCTATGTGTAAATCACTCATACATTTCACCTCCCTCTACTGACAGTTTATTAAGTGCAATTTACATGAACCATGGGAGATACAACCTTTGCCAGTAAGAAACATCTGATTATTTTATTGCATATTTTGGTATCTCCCACAACGTAAGTAGCCCACTATCAACCAAACACTACCTAATAAATGTTGGTTAAAGTAAGAAAAAGCCAGTAGCTGGGGACTAAAAGCCTCAGTGGTCCATTATCTAAAGTGTGTTTTCTCTATCTAGCTCTTCAATCATGGCCCACTCAGGAACAGTTTGACATTTTAGCACCATATGGCTCAGCGAGGATCGAAAGGCCACAGTAGAACTTGCCAGGCCATTTGGCATTTCCTACATTTGCCCATGAGGATGGGACCAGGCCCCCAGCTCAAAGCTGCAGCCTGAGTCAGGTCTAGGAAGACCAGGGTCTCTCCAGGATGCCAGGTCAGCAAGTAGCCAGGGCAGCGTCCCGTCGCCAAAACTAATCATCTAATGCTCATTTTACACAGATTTCTGGCATGGCTGAGAAAATACACTGGTGGTTTTGTTTACCTTCTATCAGAGGTATCCCGTAATCACATCCTACACCAACACGCCATACCTCTGAAGCATGTTGCAATAGGCTCGCTCTCCTTGGGATGCCTGAAAACATGAAGGAACCTAGCAGGACAGGGAGAGCACAAAGGTGTGACAATAAGGTTCCCATCCCAAAATGACCTCCTTTTCCATAGGCCTGGATCTCATCGTTAGAGATCTTTTTCCTACTGGGTTATGAAACACCTCTTGCTTGTTAAAACTTTTTAAAGTGGTACGCTTTATAAGCTATAAACTCAGAACTTCTCTTGCGCCTCTGTAAGGGCAGCTCCCTATATGATGGAACAAGATTTACATGGAGAAAAGGAGGGAAGCAGAAGGTACCAGGGTCGGGACTGCACACCATGGGAAGGGATAAAGGTAGCAGCACCAGAGAGAGGAGGGAACACGCAGCAGTAAAGCCCTGCAGAAAGGCACGGCAAGGGCGCATCGAAGACATTGGCCTACTCAAGGTCTGTAATGAGGGCATTTGATAAACATAAGTATTTGGAGTTAGGCTGTGATCACTGAACCACATCCTTAAGCAACACATGGCTTTAACTGGCCATGTCTCATTACTCCAGGCCCTAAAATCTCTCTTAAACAACACACACACACACACACACACATGCACTAATAAACTCCCATACAAGACCTAAGATTGGTTTGGCTCACGTAAAACGGAGCCACACACAAGCATATGTTGTTCAGGAAAAGGGCCTTGGGGCTTGCAATAACGCAATGCTATCTATGCGGAGACACAATAGAAGTCTTCCCAGTTTATAGTGCCAAAACTGACTATTCAGGGGATGAGATATTCCAGACGGGCTTACCATTCCTCATTTAATAAAATTCATCTATATAAAAACCTAAGAGGGTCATTAAACAGGATTTTTATACTTCCTTCAGGCTCACCTAATTCCATCCTTTCTCTAGTAAGCTTTGCATTCCACTAGGCATACATACACTCTAGGGATGATTTTAGAAACATGATTTGCATGGAAATGCTTATACTTCTCTGACTTCTCCTCTAAAATCAGAAGTCCAGATCACAACTTAAACAAGTCACAGAACTTGTTAACTGGAAGAAAAAAAATTAAAATGGTGCAGGGAGGCTATGAGATCAAATATGTAAAAATTAATTTATGATAATTATTCCATGTCATCTAACTTCTCTTAAACTGCATACTTTGTTAGAATGTGCACGAATGTTTATTTCCAATATAGAAAATGAGAGAAATAGACTAGAAATTATAACATTCTAATAGGATAAAATGTGCCTCCCACAACCAGAAGCCCACAGAGCAAACCCAAAGATCCAACATACAAAATCACAATGGGGCAGAGCTTATCAAATACCTATAACACAGACCAGTCTTGGTAGCAGAAACCCAAGGTGACTTTATACATGGATTCAGCTTTGGGATGTGGCTGGACTTTAAATGCTTTGCCAGACTTTGTGAAATAAGGCTTTTTTTTAAGGCTAGCATGGGAAGGAGTATCAAAATCTCCAGCTCAAGGCTACAGAGGTCCCGAGAGCTCATCCTGTAAAGTGTTAGCCCGGGCTTTCCTTAATAAACTGGTAAAACCTGATCACCCCTGCTTCTTGGTCACCCTGACTTCGGGAGTGCCAAATAAAAGGGAGGAATGACAGCACCTCCTAAGTTGTTTTATTGTCCGTGTGACAAAAAACTTTGATACAGAAAGAATATTTGACAAAACAATGTTCTCAACAGGCTTACGTATTCCTTCATCCCATCTGATTTTTGTTATTGATTTATGGTTAAGGCTTTGTGATAATTTAGCTAAGTTTAACATTATCCAAAATTTTAACATATTCTCTAAAGAAAGGATACAATAGGGAAACCAATAATGCAAATAAAAATGATTTTCCAAATATTTAAGAGACTTTCTTAAAAGCCCCAAAGCGTTTTATAAACACATCTACCTACAATGGCATGTGACTAAGGTATACTATTTATTTATTAAAGCAGAATCCTTAGTAACATACAAGAGTTTGTTATATTAGATCTAGTTATTAAAAGTATTTGAAGGTTATATATATATATATATATACACACACACACACTATCTTGTCCCTAATTCAGATTACCCTCAATCTGAATTGTGTTTTCATTAGAAACATACACATGTAAGCAGTAAATTGTTGGTTTTTTAGAGACTATAATCCACATAAATCCAACCATTCATTAAAACTGTCTTTCCTAAGTGGTAAGTAAAACATGTTTTGGGAGTCTCAAGGCAATCCAAACCCAGGTTCTCCTATTACCAGAATAAATAATTTTTTAAATTCCCTAGACCTAGTATTTCAGCATAGCTATTTACAGATATATCAGTGTATGCTTATCACTTTAAATTCTTTTCTGCATCCACTTTCCCTGTAATATTTCCCTTGTGGCTTAACAAAGACTCAACATTCTGTTACTGGATATTTTACCTAAAAATATTTTCTCTTGCACTGGTTTTTACCCTTTGCCTAACACCTCCAAATCCTCAAAGATAGGCAATATTTCCTACAAGCCCAGAGTCTGCCTACTTCCCTCTATTCAATATAAAATGTGGACACACCACATCATAACATTCTGGCAACAACCTGAACTAAAATAAGGGAGTTATCTGGGAGGTAAGGGAGCCTTCACAGAAAGCCCTGAGTCATGAAAGCTCCATAGTGAATTCAAGTAATTGAAGACACGGGTAAAGAATCCATCCTTAACTACATAGGAACAGTTCTCAGGAGCAAAAGTAGATTTTGATAAGGAGAAGCTTCCATCAGAAGGAGACTGGAAAGCCTCCATTTAATTACTTCTCCATCTCCTTATTATTCCACCCGATGTACTATTTCCCCAACTCATTTCACAGCCTCTACCGGCTCTCCCCTCGGGGCCTCATATTACCACTTTGCACAAGCACACCCTCTCCCCCATCTCCTCCCCACTCCCAGGGCTACAAGTCCTCTGCTCTCTGTGTCTTGCTTTCACAGCGGCCAACTCCCCAATAAACAATCACTGGATCAACACCTTTCACTGGAAGTCTACGTAGACAGCATTGTACTGAAGAGGCAGAAAATCTAAAGAGAGTCTCCTCCTCTAAGATGTATAAACCACAGATAATACAGCCGAAAAATTTCCGTTGCCAGAGTCAAAAATATAGAAAAGATGCCAGCGACGCAATAGATATGGAACCTTTCGAAGTCCACGTCTCAGCTGTGCAGAGCACAGGCAAAGGGACATGGCGGGGAAGAAACAGAAGAATGGCTGAGAACTGGAATGACCATAGAGGCAAAGGACCAGAAAACAGGGTTCTTAACTTTTATTTATTTTTTTTTTAAAGATTTTATTTATTTATTCATGAGAGATAGAGAGAGAGAGAGAGGGAAAGGCAGAGGGAGAAGCAGGCTCCTGGCGGAGCAGGGAGCCCGACGCGGGACTCGATCCCAGGACCCTGGGATCATGACCTGAGCTGAAGGCAGACGCTTAACCGACTGAGCCACCCAGGCGTCCCAGGGTTCTTAACTTTTAGTACTCTGGACCCCAGCTGGCAATCTGGGGAAGCCTACTGACTTCATCCCAGAATAATGTTTTTAAAAGTATAAAAGACAAAGGATTACAAAGGAACAAAGTATATTGAAATACAGTTATCGAAATGTTAAAAAAACAAATTATTTTTTTTAAAGATTTTATTTATTTATTTGACAGAGACACAGTGAGAGAGGGAGAGGGAACACAAGCAGGGAGAGTGGGAGTGGGAGAAACAGGCTCTCTGCTGAGCAGGGAGCTCGATGTGGGGCTCGATCCCAGGATCCTGGGATCATGACCCGAGCTGAAGGCAGACGCTTAATGACTGAGCCACCCAGGCGCCCCCCCAAAAAACAAATTCTGATGTAGTTGTATTTGTGCTTATTAACACACTGAATAACAGGATCTAGTGGCATATTTCACGGGTGTTACAATTTCAAATGTTAAATACTAACCTGATTTGGTGTCTATATTCATAACCAAAGGAAATGCCAAATTTCAGCTAGAGATTCGTGAAAATGAGGACCCCCCCCCCCCATTCAAGTGCAGAGACCTTGGAATTCTGTTCATAGGCTCCCTGGTTACAAATCCCTGCCACAGTTATTTTTCCTGGATTCTAAAACGGTTGAGGCTTCTTACAGGAATTACCTCTAAGTTCATGTCAATGCAAATCCAATGCCAAATTCAATTCAGTGATGATGGGACACACAGCTACTGGACCCAAAGGGTAACTAATTCCTGTGTTTTGGGGATGCAAGGAAGCCCCTGTGGCCCTGAAGTCCAATTCCCTGGGGTCAAGGGGAAGGCTCTGGACACCGCACATGGGGCTCTCGCTTTCAATGGATAGGTGAAGCATCACCTCATTCCCAGACACTGATTTTATACTTCTCAGAGTACAGATTCAGCACACTTCTGTGGACCCATGAATCATGCTCCCTTTTTCAAAGACAACCAAGTTTTTTTTTTTTTCATTGCAACATTAATCAAATAAAGCCTTATTGGGGGAGGGATGACAACATTCAACAGATCCACTGATTTTAAGACATGTATAATTTTCAGACATTAAAGTGTGTACAGAGAGGTAGAATGCCTCAGAATTGGATAAAAAAAAATATAAGTGACTTCATGTTATTATAAGGATCTGAAGTATCATGCTTAGTTTGAAATGAAGACATTCATTTCATCAATGAAATATATCCAGTTTCAAAATATTTGCCCTCAGATTTCATGCATTCATGGAATCTATCAGATAATTGATTTAACCAATGTTGGCTTGTATTCGGTCTTCTGCAGAAACATACCAATCAGCTCAGCAGATACCCATGACTAATCAATTTTCAGTATTTAATTATTTAACAAACATTTATATAATGCCAGGCATTATTCTGCACACTTTATAAACGTGAACTCGGTTAATTTTCAAGACAAGCCTAGGAGGTAGTAGCTAATATTCTCATTTTACAATGAGTCAACTGAGGCACACAAAGGTGGAATGGCTAGCTTGAGATTGCACAACCACTAGGTTGCAGAGCATGCTTCCACCCAGTTTGGCTGCTGGGGCCAGGTTCTCGACTGAGCTCTACTGCTTTGTCTTGCTCTGTTCCTGATTATTGGAACATCACTTATTTAATCAATTTTTTTCAAAGTCTTAGTAAGTGCTAATTGCTAACACATCTCTTTTTGGCATGTGGATACAGAGACTCTCCATGGAAATTTTTCATGCCAATCAGCAGGGACTTAGGACTCCTTAACATATATGGAATAAGATATGATGCGGATGTAAGACCATTACCAGGCTCTGCAAGAGAGTGTCAATGCCATCCCTTTGTCACGATGGATTCTTAGCTTCCCACTAGAATACACTACTATCTCTATGTTCAAGCATTAAGCCCATTGGCTCTTTTTGGCAATTGGAGCTTTCAGAGTACAAATTCAAAGCATGTATGATAACTTTTCTGTTACCACGCCAACGTGGGTCCTAATAACCCCTCTGTATGTGAGAATCTAGGTCTTCTTAAAGACTCTGTAGAAAAAAAAAAAAGAAATTTAAAAGAAAGAGAGAGAACATTATAAAAAAATATACAATGTGGGGCGCCTGCGTGGCTTAGATGGTTAAGCGTCTGCCTTCGGCTCAGGTCATGATCTCAGGGTCTGGGATCGAGCCCTGCATCGGGCTCCCTGCTTGGCAGGGAGCCTGCTTCTCCCTCTGCCTCTGCTGTTCCCCCGCTTGTGCTCTCTCACTCACTCTGTCAAATAAATAAATAAAATCTTTAAAAAACTAAAAATATACAATGTATCCTCATTTTACAGAAGATAAAAGAAGCCTATCTAAGAGAAAATCAACTATTCTATCCTGGACAGAACAGAAGTTCACATAAGCTGTGAGAAGAAACTTAGCCCTCATTAGGAGATATTATTTTTGATATGTCTACTTTCTGGCCTCGGTACTTCTGGAAGAAGGATGAAAGCTATTGGTAAAGAAAACAGAATGAGCTTCCAGGCCAAGCCACCCGATCTTCTGCACTCATCAATAGGCAAGTACTCAAAGGCTTCTGAAACACGCCCTAAGGGCAGCCCCCAGGCTAGGCTTCTGCGCCAGGTTCAACTGCCCCATGTTCAGCTGATGGGGAGGTTGGAGGACAGACGACAGCTGCTGACATTTACCCTGGACCAAAACAAGGTGTGAAGTGCTTCACAGGCACATCTCTCATGCTCACAAAAGCACTTTGTGTGTTATTATTGTCCAACATTTTAGAAAAGAAAATGTGGACTTAGAGAAGTTGAGTAATTTCCCTAAAATAACAAAACGAGTAGGAGTCTAAGTCTGGATTTGAACATAGGTCATACTCCAAAGCTTTGAAACACTTCCCTGCCTGAGGAATTTCTCCTCCTAAGACCCTAACATTACCTTTATAACCAAGCATTTTCCCCAAATGTCTATCACATGTTACAATTGCAGTGGTAAATGCATATTGTTTTATTATAGTTGGCAGAAATATCAGGGGACAAATTACCCAGTGACTTCAGGGTAATTTATGGGTAAAGAGTCTCAACTGACTCAATTATTTTTACTTCACGAATGAGTCCTTCTCCACGGGCACCCAGTTCCAGACTCTTTGAGTCAGGTGGCTCTCAGCCTGCACCCCTCACCTGAGAGCTAGAACCTTGCCTCATCTTGCTTTACCCCCCTTACGTAGCACTGTGAATTATTTCCTTCAACGACAGAAACAAAGCCCATCATTTCAACAGCAAGTCATCCCTGCTCCCCGTGCAAACCAACCTCCAGATGTTGGACTGTGAAGCAGCTTAGTTGTCACTCCCTGCTCTTCCCTGAGGTGCTTTTCCAACATCTGCTCAGCTCACCTCTCTCAGCACTTGCTCCCAGTTTCTGACACAGCTCCAAGTCCTCTGCTCTCAGCCCCAGTGTGACTTACCCAGGAAGTCCCCAAGTGTGACTAGAGCCCCTCCTCAGGGCTTCCAAACATTCAGACACCATCTCCTAGCCACTTCCTTCTAAAACATTAGCAAGACCGGTGGCCATCTCCACGACTTAATTACAGGCGAGCTGGGAATGCTGACAGACTCAGCAAGGTTCATTTGTTTCAGTCACACATACCCCCTCAAGATGGATCGTTCAGAGCTAGTGGTGGGGGGAGGGTGGGAGCACTGCTTCCTTACCTCCGCGAAGCACAGCACATCTCAAGTAAGTGACATTCAACTCTGCAGAGAGTAACTTCATTCTGCATACTTTTATTTACACCTGGGGCCAGTTCCTAGGACAGGTGACGCAACACCCTTCTTTGGAGCAGTTTTACAACAGGAAAGATGTGTACCCACAGCTAGGACAGTACAGTGGCTAAAGCCGGGGGCTGCAGCACCTGACCCTGAGCTGGCAGCCGAGACGCAGTAGCTACATTTGCCTCTCGCCACCGCAGCTTCCTCATGTGTATGACCATCATGATATCTACCTTAGAAGACTGTAGGGGGCGAAAAAAATAATGTAAGGCACTTACTCGAAATCCAGCAGCTATTATTTAGCAGTAAAAAGGGGAATGACTCAACAGCGTACCTACTATACTGCAACTGTCACCCAGCTCCGGTGGGAAAGACAGCTGCATAAGGATCCACTTGATTTTCAGTTCCACGGGAAGGCAGGCACATTCGAGATTCAGATGGACACCCCTCTGTCTGGAGCTCATCATCAGTATGCATCTCTGAGTCATACACTGTACTGGAGCATCCTTTCCCGAATCCCATATTCATGCTGAGGTTAAATCCAGCAAACATGAAGTTGTGTTACTGAGTCACTGAATGCTTTTCTTACAAAGAGCTTGGCTGCTTTTGTTTTTATCCGATGAATGTCTTTTTCCAATAATGAGGGAAGTTCAGCAAGAAGTAGAGAGATAGAGGACAAAAAGGTATAATTTAACATAAAGGTTTCTGTGACCCAACAACCTACACAAATCTATTATTGAAAAGGTACCTGTGTCTGGCTAGAGATTCAGCATGATGGGCAGAAACAGCAATCACACACAAATACAGAATGAAGAACCACCTATCTTTAACTAGAACACCAAACTGCTGCTAATTTTTTAGAAAATGAACTCCAGCTGATTCAAGCTAAAATGCAATTACTAGATGCCTAGTTGCATCTGAGACAGAAAAACTAAAATCCATAAAAGGCATACAAAGGAATAATAAATGCTATTTTCTCAAATGCTCTATTTATATAAAGGCACATGTTCAACTTTAATTTAAAAAAAAGCTCAAGAAAAAATAACTCTTCCATTTACTATGTAAGTAACAAGCGCAGAAAATGGACAATAAGACCATTCCATGACAGAGGATTAGCATTTAACAAACTTGTATAAATATAAGCAACAAACAGTTTCGGCACAGCTGGCTTCTAAAGACTTCAATATTAACAAACAGACTTAATATTCTTGATTTACTACAGATTTTCCCATCAAATGAAATAGTCATGGTGATGATAATTGGTCCCACATGCCACACAGCATGTCTCCTAAAGACACAGCTCAGTAGTGTGATGGGGGTACAAATCACAGATTCCAAAAGGAAGGCAACATGTGCAGCATTCCTTAGCTTGCAGTAACGAGAAGGTTCTGTTTCCTCCATTCAACGAAAAATAAAGAAAAGGGATATATGCCCTCCTAATGACCCTGTCACAGATTTTAAATCACAAAAAAAAAAAAAATCCTCCTCCCTCACTCAAAACATACCAAAGACTAGACTCTTAGGGACTACTTTCACAGTTTACAGCCACCAACCTAAAGGACATGTCTCAAGTCCTTGAGTAAAATAGGAAAACATCCACATTTATTCAAACGAAGACCCTGTGAGGGTAAATGTCTATGATGTAATAAGATTTTAAACATATTTTTGTGTTTAACCATTTCAAAAACGTGACACAACTAGAATCAGTGATCACACAAGATACCAGTATCAGTTTCAATAGTAATTTAAAGACTACAGAGTTTGGACTGACAGATGGGAAATATTTATCTTATAGTCTTTATACTCCAACAGTATTTTACAATGAACTGTATTTACCTTTGCACGATGTAGCACAATAAATTCTTAGACTTAGGCCTTTGTTACCACAACCATGTACTAACTCACTGAGTTTTTAAATAATTCTCCTTACAACAAAGGAAAACCAGTGTGAATCAATAAAATGAGACCATTTTAAAACTGCATTTAATCAAAACAAAAGAAATCTAAAAGCCACAGTACTTTTAGCAAAACTTTGGCAAATAAAGCAGACATTAAATTTAGCTCAGCTTCCACCAGTTGCTAAATTTTGATTTGTTTTAGCTTTCAGGTTAAAGTTTCTATGAAGGGAGGACGTTCCTACACTGAGAAGTCAGAAATAAAGTTTAGCAGATATGTTATTTGGAATTTATATTTAAAAAACGAGTAAGCAGTTCCCAGCTTACCAACTTAAGTTATTAGCTGTGTAAAATTTAGCTCTAGGTCAGTTTTTGAGAGCATCTTCAGATCCTAGCACATATGTTTCTCTATCAGCCGAGCCATTTTATGGGTTAATTTAGTCTGGTGGACCATTCCGGGAACCAACCCATTATTTATAACATTACTCCGACTGCAAAGTCAATTGCCAGTTCCAAGATAGCATGTGGGATGTGTGTGAAGGACACATTGTCCTAGCAAAACAAAGAGATCACCCTCCAATTTCTACCAACCCCAGTTATTGCACCACCAAGCAATGTGTACAAGGCAGCAGACTAGGTCCTTCACAGGACTGAAAGCAAGAGCATGCATTTCAGTGGTATCAGCATCTAGGCTAAAAACCAGCAATGATAAAAATGAACCACTGTCATGTTCTGCATGGAGCACTGGGTGTTATGCACAAACAATGAATCATGGAACACTACATCTAAAACTAATGATGTAATGTATGGGGATTAACATAACAATAAAAAAATTTTTTTAAAAATGAACCACTGTGATACAGATGACAAACCTCCTGTCAAACTAATCTAATGACGTGGCATATTTTTAATATATATGTATATTTTTCTTTAGGTAAAAAGAATAAGGAACCTCCTTTACTTAGGTCAGGTAAGTGACAGCACACCTGAAGAAAGTACACGTTTGAGAATGACAGTAACCACCATTCAAGAGTCTGCTGCTTCCCCAGCTAAGGGCGACATCTCCATACTGCTTGGGTATTGTTTGAACGACTCTTTTGTCTTTGCACTTGCTTTCTGAAATGCAGATTAACATGAAATCCTACAATAATGGTCTACATTTGTCACAACGTCCTTCTAGACCCAACTAGTAAAAGTGTTAGATAACTTCCCCTTTCATGAATAAAGATAGCAGCTGATACATAGAGTATTGTCTACTACATATCAAGACAACTGTTCTCTGCTAAAGAAGTGCTAAGACGGAGACTGGTATTTATTCCTCCATGAGATAAAGACTCTCTCATCTCCCAGGAATATTGGCTCAGGGTGAACGAGTTCATAAAAGGAAGACAGCTCATGGCACCAGGATTCCTCCTCCTCAAACAAAGTATTTTTCATCATGTCAATCATATCACTACTGACCGTCTATTAAGAACAAGATCCTTCACTGTCAGCCCAAGTCAGAGATGCAGAACAGCAGACAGCACGCTGGGAGAGCTAGGCCTCAGGCAATACCTTCCTGTTGCTCCGATTTCAAAAAAGGTTCAGACAAGAGGGGACCCAGGAAAGGATGCCATGCTAACATGTGCACAGAACTGGTGGTCTCCCAGGCACTACCATATCCGTGAGTTCATTCAAGTCGCCAGTGTTGCTGACAAGCAAGGCAGATGGCATTGTTCCAATTTATTGACGGAGAAATGGATAAGGAGATTGACAAAGCTCAGAAAGGTCACAGAGCTTTTTTAGAGATCCACAGGAAAGTACTTTTTCCTTTTACAACGCTGCCTCACTGTGCAAAATGACCTCTTTCGTCCTACTACTTCTAAATGCCATAATAATAAAATATGCAGACAGTAAGTTACAACTCCTTTTATGTATCCCCCCAAAAAGTCCTTTAAAAAGTCTATTCCCTGTGTCAAAAAAATTTTCCTGAAGACAGCTTACTAAGGATTTTAATGTTAATATGTTCAAAATTCACCAAAGTACATCCTGAATTTCAATTTTCACTAATTCCTCCCCATTTTGGTCCCTTCCCAAACTAATTTAAGACTCTCTGCTGAGTAAATATTAATTGAATTTAAAATAATAATTTGTACCTGGCAGATCAACAGTTTGGAACTTATCATGCAAACAAACAGAAATCATTACCCTTCTCATGGTCTAACCTATTTTTAAAAAAATGTTTTTGAGGTAGTATTCCATATCAACTAGTATGGTGGTTAAGATGCAATCCCCAACCAGTGGATTATGCAAGCCTTCTCTGTTTTTCAGTCAGGAGGCCCCAGACTATGACAGTGTAGATTCCAGAGTTCAGAAAGATATGAGGGTGTGAGTGGCTAAGAGTGAGTGTAAGTCAAAGTCCCAACGAAGTATTTATACGTTTATTAGTGATTCTGTTAAGACAGCGGACAGGAGCCTGTAAGGACTTTCCCAGAGGCGGCCTCCAGACCAGTACGGTCCAACAGAACTTTACGTGATGGAAATGCTCTATCTGTACTATCACAACGTGATACAACGTTACACGTGTAATTATCAAGGGCTTGAAATGTGGTAGTGTGGCCAAGAAACTGAATCCTAACTTTTATTTAAATTTATTTAGATTTAAATGTAAAAAGCCACAGGTGGACAGCCCAGCTCTAGAGTAATGACATCACTCCACACAAAAATCATAGCCTAGTTTTTTGTTCACAGGGTTCATGGACCCCGAGGCACCTAGATGTAACAAAAAGAACACAGGCTTTGGAGGCTAACAGACCACGGTCTCTTACAAACTGCACAACCTTGAAACAAGGTAACTTCATTGAGCCTCAGCATCTTCATCTCTATAATGGGGATCTCGACGCCATCTTCTTGGGATGGCTGGGAAGAAAGGGGTTCCCTCTCACACTGTCTAGCACATAAGCTAGAAAACATTAGTCTATCTCCCTTCCATCCTCCCCCATCCTCTCAATCCAAAAGAACTGTACCAGGCAATTACGAGATACTTCATCAACAACCCATAAAAATGTCTGAGTTTCTTCAAAGTGAGGTAATGAAGAAAAAAGAAAATTACATCTGAGCTTACATTTTAACTTGGCAAAAATTTCATGCAAAGAATTGTAAGTACTCATTTTTTAATATTTGGTTAATTACAACCACACTTTATTAATGAGCCAGAAAGCTAAAGCATGTTCTTCTCTTATCTCACAAAGCATGACATTCTATAATAGAGACTATAAAAACCTATAAAATTATTTAATGTTACTTTATATGATGTCGTTTGCACAAATAGCAGATATGGAGACTATATTACTGTGTAGGGGGAGAACCATCCAGCATTGTTCTACTTCTTAATAAATGTTTGACAGTAAAATAGAGCTCATTAATTATAGAGAACAAACTGATGGTTACCAGAGAGGAGGTGGGAGGAGGGGTTTGTTCAATAGGTGATGAGGATTAAGGAGTACACTTGTCGGGATGAGCACCAAGTAATATAAAAAGTGTGAACCACTGTATTATACACCTGAAACTAATATTATATTGTATGTTAAGTAATTGTAATTAAAATAAAAAGTCAGGGCCCCTGGGTGGCTCAGTCAGTTAAGCATCTGACTCCTAGGGCTCAAGTTATGATCTCAGGGTCGTGAAATCGAGGCCCACAATGGGCTCGCACTCAGCACAGAGTCTGCCTGAGATTCTCTCCTTTTCCCTTTCCCTCTCCCTTCCCCTCTGCCCCTCTCCTTGCTTACGTTCTTTCAGAAATAAATCTTTAAGATAAAACTTAAAAAAATAAAGAGTTCAAGAATAATTACTGACATCCTTAATTATATATTTGACTAGAGAGATTATTTAAAGACTATTCACACACACACACACGCAATTCAAGAGAGTCAATGCAGTTTTATTTATAAAGAAAGAAAATGGACAACAATCTTAACATTCCATTACAGTGGAGTTATGTAAGCAAAGACACGTTCATTCAATGGAATTTCACATTACCATTAAAACATGTATTAAGAACTTATAGTGAGGGGGGCCTGGGTGGCTCAGTCGGTTGAGCGTCTGACTCTTGATTTTGGCTCATGTTGTGAACTCAGGGTCCTGAGATCCAGCGCTCTGTCAGGCTCCAAGCTCAGTGGGAGTCTGCTTGAGATTTTCTCTCTCCCTCTCCCTCTCCCCTGCCCCTCCCCCCACTCACATGCACGTGCACTCTCTCTCTCAAATAAATCTTAAAAAAAGAAAATTGGGGGCGCCTGGGTGGCTCAGTCATTAAGCGTCTGCCTTCGGCTCAGGTCATGATCCCAGGATCCTGGGATCGAGCCCCGCATCGGGCTCCCTGCTCAGTGGGGAGCCTGCTTCTCCCTCTCCCACTCCCCCTGCTTGTGTTCCCTCTCTCGCTGTCTCTCTGTCAAATAAATAAATAAAATCTTAAAAAAAAAAATTTATAGTGAGCCATTTTCACTAGGAGATAGAGCAACATATACATTCTTTCCCCTCACACTTTTCTCCTTTCTCCCTAGATTTCGATAGTGGCTGTGTTTGACTTTTATATTGGGAGGTTGGGCACAAATGTTTTTAAAGTTATTCACTGTGGTTGAGCCCCAGTCATCTTTATTTCCCATCACTTGAGACAAGAGCTCAAACCACAATACCTCAAATGTGTTTTGTCCCCCAGCAGCCTGGCAACCAGACAGTGAGAGTAACTACAGACTGCCCATCCACCCCCTCCTTGTGGCAGCCACTGGAGACATCATCTTCTCTTCCCTGCCCCGAATGATGGCGTACGAGGTTCTGTACCAGTTGCCGGCTTACTCTCCAGAGGTAAGAACATTTTAAGGCTGAACAAGCACCCTCTGGCAGCAACTACACACCTAAGTAACCTGCTTGATTTTTAAACTATGAAGTCTGTGGTCAAATAATTTTCGGAATGCTTATTTGAAGGAAAAACACTACAACAGCGCAGAGAACAGAGCCACTAGCATAGCCTGGGTTGCTAAGGAACACCTGGCTATAGAACTTAAGTGTGAATGCAAGTTCTCCAGGGAAGTAAGGGAGGGAGGGATATTCCAAGTGGAGGAACAGTCAGCACAAAGATGAAGATGTCATGGTACAGTCAAAGAACTGTGGGATAATTTCTGCTCGGGTTCAAGTACAGTTAGGAGATCTTGAAAATGCAGACAAGGTCTAGACCATGAAAATGTCTTGCAAGCCATTCTAAAGAAGTTGGACTTGATCCCATGTGACCAATGACAACATGATTCATAACCAAGAATGATTCCTTTGGCTACAGTGGGGAGGATGAGCTGGGGGACTGGTAAGCCTGTTGAGGCAGGACACTTAGGTTGTGATTTCAATAGCTGAAGAAGGAAATGAGTCTTAAGCTAAATTAATAACATTGGGGATACAGAAGAAAGGGAAGATTTGAGAGGTACCTCAACAAGAGCATCCACAGCATTTGATGAACTGATGGATTACAGAGAAAAGGAAGGGGGAGAAAGAGAGGCATGCAGGCCAACAGGATTCCTAACTAATCTTTTCTGTGTCATAGACCATTTTTGCAGCCTGTTGATGCCCAGAAATGTGTCTCAAAATGTTAAGTGCATAAAATAAAATGCATAGTTAAAAGGGAACTATTAACACTGACACACAGTTCTCCCGATGGAAGCCCTGACTAAGAGCCTATGGCTCTCAGCCATTAGTCTTTATCAGAATCACTAGGGAGGGCTTGTTAAAACTGATTGCTGGGTCCCACCTCCAAGTTCCCAGATGATGCTGATGATGCTGGTCTCAGGAACGCACTTAGAAAGAACTGGACCAGGGTCATGCCCAAGTTTCTAGCTAGAAACCTGTGTGGACTTGGTTCTACTGACAGGTTTGCTTACCTCTGTACCCCAGTGCCTATAGCTTAAGACATAGTATGAATTCAATAAATACTTTGTGGACAAATGAAGTAGGAATACAGATACAATAGTGAATTTAGTGCTTAATATGCTTGGGTAAGTTATACCTTTGTTTTTGTTATGTTTTGGTAATCTTTGGGACTCCCAAAGACAATGGATTACACTCTTTTGATCTAATTTACAAGTTTCTGTGAGATCTTCAGGTGACCAGTTATATTCCTCTATATGAATAAATATGTACAGCATGCATTTACGTTTCAAAATAACACCTGGCCAATCTGTTAAAATACTGAGTCCTATTTATTCATATATAAGAAATCTCTCTATTAAGGCTAATAGTGTCAAATCCTGAAAATTTCTAAGAAACTATCACTTTTCATAAAGTCGGTGAAGTCCAAAGGTTTGCCCAATAAAAGTCTATAAGGAATCTTTTGTAATAAATGGCTGAAAATGATCTTTAATTAGCATCTCAATAGTTTAGTTATAAAAGGATGTTTCTCTAACTCTTGACAGTGCTTTAAAAATCGTATGTTTCCATAACTATTTTATTTATTATTTTTTTAAAGATTTTATTTATTTGACACAAAGAGAGAGACAGCTAGAGAGGGAACACAAGCAGGGGGAGTGGGAGAGGGAGAAGCAGACTCCCCGCTGAGCAGGGGCTCGACATGGGGCTCGATCCCAGGACCCTGGGATCATGACCTGAGCCGAAGGCAGACGCTTAAAGACTGAGCCACCCAGGCGCCCCTCCATAACTATTTTAAATAGTCCTGGTTTGTTCTCCTTCACTATAACCCTGGTGCAAGGTTTGACTTAAGGTAAGATTCAGCCCAGCTTCATTTAAGTTACTATAAACCCACTAAAAGAATCTCATTACTGATTTCAATACGTATTGGTAAAGTAACCTGATCTGTGCTAGATGCTATGGAGGATGTTGCAGAAGCCAAAGACACAGTCAGCCACAATTTAACTCTTTGAGTATAACCAAGGCCCTTTGATATTCTACCTATCAGTATATCACCACAAACGTGCCCTTCTCAGAAGCATGTTGTCTTCTCTTGGAATGAAGCTCCAGTATCCTTCCAAGTTTATACCATTCTACAGATTATATAACCCACCATGACTGGAGCTATCCTTTTTTCCTTCCCTCTCTCTTTCATATTAACATTTCTTCCCATCACCCCTGTCCAAGGACTTATCAGGTAGACCTCTGCAATAGCCTCTTAACCCTTTTCCCCATCCCCAGTAGCTCCCAGCTGTATGCCCACCACCCAGCCTCTATCACTTTGGTCCCTCCCTCCAACATGTTCTTGGCCCAACCAAGATCCTTGGTCTAGTACCAAGGTCCTCCATCATTTGATCCCAACCAGAGTTTCTGACCTATTTCCTTGCTGCTTCTCTAAACAAACTTCTCACTCCAGTCAAATTATCCTACTTTCTCTTCTTAAAACACGGCTTATACTTCCTTATTTCTTTTGCTCTGTTATCTCCCTGACAATGATGTCCTGTATCTGTCAAAGTCCCACCCATATGTTGAAATCCAGCATGTGTATGACACCCTTCTCCCCTAGAAGCCTTCCTTATCCCACTAAACAATCCTCCCTTCCCACTTACCACAAAATAAACGGTCACGTATTTTAACAGTGCCCAACTTCTCTTCTTGGCCTGACTGAAAGCTTCTACGTAACAAGAGCTGCTCCTCACCTTTGCTAGCATCCATTTGTCCATCACAGGGCACTTGCACTCAGAGCAAATGCTCCATAAATAGGTGAGTCCAGGAGCCACATCCCCTGAGCCTCAGTTCATCTGCAAATGTAGGCTCCTGCTGCACCTCTCCCAAAGGGCTTTCATGAATATCAAACGAGATAGTAAAATATTTCCTTTGAAGACACTCCACAGATTGAATTGGAGGGATAATATTGAATTGGGGAGGCAAATGTATATCCACACAGTACCAGAGAAGGAAACAAGAGAGGGTGATCTCTAGCCCTAACACTGTTAGAACGTCACGGGAATTCGGACAGCAGACAGCCCTGCAGGCTCCTCGAGAAGGCTGGGGAAAGTTTTCTCTGGGGAAAAGAATTCGCGGCAAGCCCGGAGGGAGGTGTAGGATCTCTACCAGTCAACTGAAAAGAAGCAACTAACACAAAGGAGGCCTACCAGCCTGTCCGGTTTCTCCGAAAACTACCTTTATCTCCTAGTAAACCATCAAGAATCCGAACATGGTAGTCAGAGGTTACTGAGAAATCTTCTAACCAGCACTGGGTGGTCTCCCTCAACAGGCACGGTCATGGCTCCAGCCCCAGGTCAGTGGCCAAGGCAGAAAAGAAAACAGAATGCTTCTTTAGTGGGGAACAACAATAAACTTGTTAAACTTTAGCTTTCTGTATATTTATCTTTCTAAACAAATTGCTTGTACTTGGCTATAGCCTCTCTTAAAGAACCTATCATTGCACTCATCAGCTTATATGTCACCACTTTTTCCTGAGAATGCAGGCTTGGCAAGTATTTTCACGCACTACCATGGACTCTGCATCCTGTAAGGCCAGACCCAAGGCCCCCCATCAGGGTCACCATGGGGACCCTCCACTTCCTGTACTCTGATACACACACGTCACTCATCTGTGCACGTACACAGAAAGAATTAACAACGAAAGGGAGTCTTACCATTTTAATAATTAAAAACTGGCCCTGAAAGCCGACACATACAGAAAAGGCCGATCAGTGGCACATTTCCCATTGTTTCCTTTCCTGTTATGATATCTACCCTGGCGACGGA
The DNA here is from genome assembly GCF_002201575.2 of Neomonachus schauinslandi. Classification (NCBI taxonomy): domain Eukaryota; kingdom Metazoa; phylum Chordata; class Mammalia; order Carnivora; family Phocidae; genus Neomonachus; species Neomonachus schauinslandi. The sequence continues at coordinate 69,124,424 of NC_058414.1, forward strand.
CAGTTACTTTTCAAATATACCCCATACACACATATCTCTAGAATACTGAATGCATTTATTACGACCCATATAAATCCAATATATGAGAAAAAGCTGAGAAGAGACTTCTGTGAACTAGTGAATTTGCTGGGCTTGTTTAGAAAACTAAATGGGACATGAGCCTGCTGTAGAATCCAATTCTTCCACCATGCCATCTAATCTGATATGTAACAGCACAGAACAATGTGGCTAGGCATGCAGGAACGGAAAAGAAAGCTAAATAAATATAAATTCGAATTAGACTAGAAAGGGTTATCAGAGGATTGTGCCTTGATCTCAGGACCTGTCTTTATCATAGTATCAACCTGTGAAGCACAAAAGCAGCTTATTAATTCTACATTCGAATTTCACGCAGCAAAGCCTTTTAGGGTAAAACAAAATGCAGTCCATGCTGACTGTCTAGAGAGATTGGGCTAATTTACGTGATACAAGCGATGCTTTATTTATGGAAGAAAGTAGGTTTAGCTGTCCTGGGCATAACAACTTCAGCTCTGGAACAATCTCTCTGGACCACTTAAGCAATATCAATAGTTCACTTACGACATTTACACATCTTGGTTAATGTGGCATAACAAAACTAGAGGGCCTTTATACCAAGAATTTCTTTCCACTGTGACTGTAGGTAAACAATGACAAAAAGCCTTCATCCTGAGCATCCTAACTAAAGAGTATTCTGAACTCACAGTTGCTATCCCCCATCCAGACTGGTTTCAACTTTCCTCTTAAGATTTGGAGGACAGAAATGGAGTACAGCATTACTATTATGGTGGCTAAAAAGCTAGTGAAAAAAAGGTCCCATTTCCATTACAGAATAGGTAATAAAAATTTTGATTAAAAAAATGATCGTGTAAGTAGTTTTTTTTTTTAAATGCACAATTTTTATTCTGCATGTTTCCAAAGAGAGCAAGTAACTCCAAAGAGTGTGAAACCTCATTTATCTGGCATGGAGAGAGCAGAGCTCTGGAGGAGTGGTTTCCTGAATAACAAACACTCTGCCATTCATTTCCCTGGAGTGGAAGTCTCTCTCCTGCCAACATTCCTCCCCTAGAAAACTCCCCCTCCTCCCCTCTGCGTACTCTGGTGGGACTGTCACTCAGGAGAACACAGCCCCCTTGCCTCAGAGGAAGCATGTGATCCAGACTGGACCAATCACAGCCAACATCCTCCCAGATACAGTGGTGAGGCTATAAGCAAGCATGGGACCCAAGCAGGACCTGCAGCCTTTCACTTCAGGTTGTGGACAGTCGCTGGGAGGCAGAGGGTCTCTTCTCTTCTTTGTCCAAAAGACCCAACCACAAAGACATGGAGCAAAAGCAACAGAGTCCTAAGAAATTCCATTTAACCTCCTGAGTACTGCTTGGCCCCAAGCCAGCCATACCTTTGAACTAGTGGTTGCATGAGTCAACATTTTCCAGATGAGTTTTTATCACTTGCAACGAAAAGAATTCTGATTCAGCCAATGCCCAAATTTCATCTGATTTAAAATTTACCCAATGTTACAGGAAACCTTCCCAAAACAAACTGAATGCTTCTCTACCTTAGTTTAGTTTTTTTTTTTTTTTAAGCCATAGTAAACACAATTTAACCTTTTCTTATTGATCTAGTCACTTACATGGTAACAGATGATGTTCTCAAGCACTACTAAATTATCCCGGGATACTTAACTCTTCACTAAAAAGGTCAACACTGCTTTGTAACAGATTTCTGTGTCTATTACACTGTAAACAACAGAACACTGTCTGAGTGTGTTGGGGCCACATGTGAATCTGTCCTCCCTTGTAGCTGGGGCTACCTCTACTGCCACAGCCTAGAACAGGTGGGGTTTTTTCTAAACAAAAAACCCATTACCAAAGGGAAACAAATTAAGACATGCCAAGCAAGTTGATGTGCATAGCTCATCACCCCAGCTCCTTTGTCTCACAAGAAACAGCTTCACTCAAGTTACAATATGAACAAAAAGATGAAGGGTGGGGGAAACAGGAAGCTCATGCTACATATATGCAGCCCCCCCTAACATGGCCTCCCCCCAACCTCTCCACTTCCTCCATTTCTCTGTACAACATGCTCCACTCTCATGGCTGCCCTGGCCCATGCCACCCCCTATGGCATGCATCCTCTAAGGGCCACCCTCCCCTCTGGATTGTAAACCGCCTTTCTCACAACTACGTGGCTTAATTTCTCAACTTCCCAAGCATACCTTCCTGGAAGAGGGATCTGACCTAGCTCTTCTTCTTGGACTGGCCAACATCATGTCAATGTCAGCCAAGGTCAGTCTCTGGGTTGGATGTCCACTCCTGGCACAATTAGTGGTAGTGAAAGAGAAGTCCCTTTTATTTACTTATTCAGTATTTAATCATTTAATATTTAATCATTTAATCATTTAACATTTACATAGAGCTTAACAGAGGCAAGGCACTCCTCTAAGTGTTTTACAAATATTCATTAATACTCATAATAAACAAATGAGGTAGTACAATTACACCCCATTATACAAATGAGGAAACTGAGGCATACATAAGTAAGTAATTGCCCCCAGGTCCTAAGCCAGTAAGTGGATATGAGCTGAAGTTGTCTAGGCCCAGAATTTATACTCTTAACCACTATGCTATGGAAAAATTCATAATCAGTTAGGACTGCAAGGGACTGGGCAAGCCACCTTCTGAAATGAGTTTAGTACACATTTATCCATTCGTTCCAATTTTTTGAGCATCTGTTATATGTCAGACACTTTTTACTCTCTGAGGAGACAGCAACAAACACACAAAGATCCTACCTTGAAGAAATCTATATTATTTTTTTTTTTAAGATTTATTTATTGGAGAGAGAGAGAGAGCGAGCTCAGGCAGCAGGGAGAGGGAGAGAGAGTCTTAAGCAGACTCCACACAGAGTGTGGAGCCCAATAAGGGGCTCAGTCTCATGACCCTTGAGATCACAACCTGAGCTGAAACCAAGAGTCAGAGGCTTAACCGACTGTGCCACCCGGGCGCCCCAGAAGCAGTTTATATTCTGATCACAGTAATATTACCCTGCACATTTTCACTTAGTGTTTTTGTAAATATATACGTTTTTTCTTTTTATAGTCTAAATATGGCCATATTAATAATACTTTTATTATTGTTTTACAGTCTATATATAGCCATATTAATAAGGTATGCATTTGGTAGACTTCTTGAAAATGGAATAAATAACAATAATCACAGTTGTTGTTCTCTAACCTGTCTGGATTACTAATTCACCCTGTGCCAGGAACTCTACTAAATGTGCATTACTTCATTCACACAAATATACTCCAAGTCTATGCGCTCTATCTAAAATCAAACAGACGAATATCCATCTCACCTAACCAGACTTAGAATTGTCCAGAGAGCCTGACTCATGCTCAATATTTACAATTAATTTAAAAAACCTTTCCAGAGCACCAAGTATGCCAGGCATTGTGCTAAATGCATTACATGTTTTATTTCATTTAATTCTCATAGCCATCCTGAGGGGGGTACTATTAGTCCTTCATACAGATAAGGGAGCTAAGGCTCAAACACCCACTAAGTGGCAAAGCCAGAATATAAACTAGGTTCTGCCTGAGCTCCACTATAGACTATTGGGGAAAGTGTCACTTACTGATGATAGACGTGTTCTTAAAACCTCATGAGACACAGAACTATCCATTAAGGAGTACAAAATCTTTAAAGTACTAACATCAGGAGAAACTCTAATTAATACTAATATTAAGCAGAGTATCAACTTGGCTTTCCATCTACAACTACAAACAAAAACTGCCCACTACACGGGCGCCTGGGTGGCTCAGTTGGTTAAGCGACTGCCTTCAGCTCAGGTCATGATCCTGGAGTCCCGGGATCGAGTCCCTCATCGGGCTCCCTGCTCGGCGGGGAGTCTGCTTCTCCCTCTGACCCTCCCCCCTCTCATGTGCTCGCTCGCTCTCTCTCTCTCTCTCATTCTCTCTCTCAAATAAATAAATAAAATCTTTAAAAACAAAAAAAAACAAAAAAAAAACAAAAAAAAACAAAAAACTGCCCACTACATGTCTCTAAAGTGGATTTCTTTCCCAGGGTTACAATAAACTCCAATATGAGAACTATTACCCTATTCTCTTATCTGGATATTTAAATATCAAGTGCATTTCTTAACATGACATGAGGAAAAATCAAAAAGTTTGTATATTTCTCTGAGAAACTGAATTAAGCATAAGATAAAATTCTTTTTTTAATAAAGATTTTATTTATTTATTCATGAGAGACAGACAGACAGAGAGGCAGAGACAGAAGGTGAAGCAGACCCCCTGCTGAGCAGGGAGCCCGATGCAGGACTCGATCCCAGGACCCTGGGATCATGACCCGAGCTGAAGGCAGACGCTTAATCGGCTGAGCCACTCAAGTGCCCCAAGGTTAAATTCTGTTAGAAGTATACCAAGGTAAATGAGAGCATCTGGAAATCATTCAAAAACACAAAGATGACCAAACAAACCTAATCCTTAAACATCCTCTTCACCTTCTTCACCCTATTCTAAGCACTGGAATGCCTTGTGACCCCTCCCCTTGAAGTAAGTGCCACCTTCTGGGACCTGTGGCAGTCACAACCCACAGTATCACTGCTGCTATTGGGGAGTAAGTCAACAGGCCACCCTTCCCTACCATCTCTGTCCTATCTTTTCTCTCTTTCCAAGAGGAAAATCACATGCTAGGCGGCTGCTGCTTGTTAGTATCATGTCTATAAGTAGCAAAGAAAGTGAGAGCCCTTTAAACACCACTGTCCACTACCCAACGTGAACCAGGTATCTTGGGAAATGAAAAGGCACATGAAAAGCATAAGATGATCTGGCCTATAGAACTATGCCATTAGGGGCTCCTGGGTGGCTCAGTCGTTAAGCGTCTGCCTTCGGCTCAGGTCATGATCCCAGGGTCCTGGGATCGAGTCCCGCATCGGGCTCCCTGCTCGGCGGGAAGCCTGCTTCTCCCTCTCCCACTCCCCCCGCTTGTGTTCCTTCTCTTCTCTAGTTGTCTCTCTCTCTGTGTCAAATAAATAAATAAAATCTTAAAAAAAAAAAAACAAAAACTATGCCATTAAAGAGACAAAACAAACACTGCCAAGAATAAGTGTTTCGTTCTCCTAAGCAACCGCTCTGGAAGACTTTCATAATTTACTTTGGCCATACCTTGTCACTGAGATGCCTTCAGAGCCTACAGTTTATTTCAAATCAAAACCCTTAAGAGTGGATTTGACTTTAAATTCAAATCACAATCCCCTCAAGATAATGGGGTATAGCAACCCAGCTACAACCCTTAAAGTTAAAAAAAAAAAAGTGTGACCTCATAAGGCTGTAATAAATTCCTGTTTTCAGTAACAGCAGTATTACTGAAAAACAGATTAAATATTTAAAGTAACTTCTCTTAGGTCCTAACAGTTACTTGGAAGAATAAATTCTGATAATTATATCTGTTATAAAATCTAATAGGTGAAATGGTTTAAATTTTTGAAGGTTCCCATCATACACACCTCCAATAGTTCTCCACTACAGAAGAACTCATTCGTGGACAAAATTTCAGTCAGCCTAATAGCCTAGAGCTGGACCAAAGTCCTAGGATCTCAGTTAAGAGCTGTTATTTTTCAGGGAAATAAACCAGGAACCCCAATCATTCATCAGCCTCCCCTTTCCAAGGTCTTCCAAGGAATTTTTTTGAAGCTGATGTTGATGCCAGAAGAACCACCTCCATTTGCAAGTGAAACAGAGAAACAGACGCAGGTGGTCAAGGAGCTAAATTGGCCAAGCTTCTGGCCAGTGGCCACATGGTCTGAATTCAGTCTCGGGCAAGGTTGCCAGTAACTTCCCAGTGCACAGCTGTCCAGTGGCCAGTCCCACCTTTACAAGAAAAGTACAGTCTTGTGAAAGACAACAAAAGGCATGGCCAAATAAATAAATACTCACTTGATTATAGAATCTGCTAATGCTGTAACAAACATTAGAAAACCAGCCTATTCATTTAAAACGCTCATGGCCACATAAAGAACAGCAAAGACAGCTAACTCCGGGGAGATGGGGCATATATACTCAAGGAATTTACTTTAAGATACCAATCATCAAAACTGTCCTATGTCACTCTTATAGTGCATTTTAATGCCTCTGGGTGTTTTTACTATTTCCTCAATTGCTGGTTCAAATGCAACTTGAGTCAACTTAAATTCAATTAACTATGCTGGGCCTTGATTGTTTCTTCAGGGAAAAAAAAAGAGGTATTATACTAAATAATCTCTAAGATCTTTTTAAGCTTCTTAATTTCATCACTATAAAATTAAAACTTCTTGTAGGACAGTAAGTATCTCACCAGGCTTTCCTCACCCTCCATACCTCACAACTGTCCTGCACCTTAAAACCTATTGACTTGGATGCATAATACAGTCATGATCATGATTCACCTAAATCAAAAGTAGAAAACTGTATGACTTTTGAATCATTGACTCCACCACACATCACATTTTCTGGCAGAAAAATACTATTATTCATGAGTACTTAAAAATACTCTCTCAATTTGGAAATAAAAGTTATCTGGTATTTATTAGTAAAATATCAGGCACTGATCAAGTTTAAAATGTCTTTACACATCAGATCCATCATACTCCTGGTATCTGTGCTTTCACCTGGATATACTGTTTGGAGCTGTATAAGTCAAAGTCTCTGGAGAAAGTGACTCTTGATTTGGGGCAAAATGCCAGCATACATACAAAAATTTCCTTTATAAACATAGTTAAGCAATACAAGGAATTAGGCAAGGTAAGTGCTGACCATAGCTGATGTTGTAAATCACCGAGGGGGAAAATCAGGTACATCTGTTGTCCCAGTTTAAGTCAGGAGTCCATGAAAAATTGCAAGCTAAGCATGGCATTCCTAAGTAAAAAAAAATCAGCACCCTGGGTGGTCCTTTCAAGAAGATACACATCCATCTGTTTTATCGCTATTGCTCCAGCGCCATAGTTTTCCAAGCAAAATCAGTAGTTAACAAAGCTAAAAGGATGAAATTCTATAAACCAAAAATAAAATGCCACTTAGAACAAGATCATTGAAGACTGAAGGATTAAGTGGAGAATTCTACAAACCAGGTATTTTCTCTTTTAATGAAGCACTTTTGCAGGGCGAGGGGGGTGAGGGGGTTATAAATTATTCTGTGGTTGACTCCATGAAGAAATTTTTGAAATACATCGTGCTGATAGCTAATGTATGTAGAATTAGTCACAGGAGCCTCAATTATGCATTTGTGGACTAGCCACGCCTTTCTCTTGTGGCCTTTGATAAGAATTATGGCCTCTATTGGAAGGTACAAATCAAGACTGAGAGAAACAAAAACTTTTATTTTTCAGCTGCAGAAATGGTCAGAGCTGACAAGAGAGGAGAGAGACAAATCACTTCTGTGAATTCGCCAGCCAGAATTCAGGGCACTGACCAGTGCCAGCACTGGGTAGAACTCACCTACGACAGGCACCCCGTAGAAGTATATTAATCTTTTTTTTTTTTTTAAGATTTTATGTATTTATTTGACAGAGAGAGACACAGCGAGAGAGAGAACACAAGCAGGGGGAGTGGGAGAGGGAGAAGCAGGCTTCCCGCTGAGCTGGGAGCCCGATGCGGGGCTCGATCCCAGGACCCCGGGATCATGACCTGAGCCTAAGGCAGACGCTTAACGACTGAGCCACCCAGGCACCCCGAAGTATATTAATCTTAATAGGTAAACAACTCAAGAAGGTTTCACAGACTCCATTTGTACTTTTTTCTGAAGCAGAGCTTCTTAGAGTTTTCAAGCAGCTGATTTATACACAACCACTGTAAGTTCAATTATTATAATCTCCATTCCCACAAGCAAAGCAGACGTAGCAAATTACAAGGAGACAAAGGGGCTACAAAGCAGCAAAGAAAATTATAAGTGACGATGTGACAACAAAATAGAGGAAGAAAGTATAAAAGGCAAGTAAAACATTCAAAAATCATATATATTTAGGGTTTATTGTAGGAGTAAACTATACTTAACTCAATAGCTCCAAAGACATCATTACATTCCAGAACAAGAACTGCTTTCATAATGATGACCTTGATTATTTACACAAAAGGTCAAGCTATATTCAGAATACTCTAAGAGGGAAAGGATATTTAACACCTTTTACAAATATTTTCTTAAGGAATATTCTTAACTAGGTACTAAAAGGGAAATCTCAGGCATCCAGAAAACCTAATAAAGTGCTTAAGAAATCTAAGAAATTTTAAAACCAGATTTTTAAAGCCAAGTGCTCCCTATGAATAATTATCAAGATACTGAGATACACAGAAATATTGTCAGCTACGACCTCAGAGGATAGTATACACTCAGAAGCAGGACCATAAGCGCTTAAAGGAGTGTTTTTCTAGCACAATGATCTAATCAGACACTACCTTGCAACTACTGCCATGCATTTAAAATGTGATTCATCAATATGAAAAAGCCCTACAGTCAAAGCACACAGATGCACACACACAGATAAAGGTTAAAGGGACATGAACACCCACTTGCACTAAACACCCACAACTTTACTCTCCAGAGCACGGTAAATACCCTCAATTCTAAATATTAGAAAAACTTTCACAAGCAGTGCCCGACCCTCCTCTGCAGCACAGATATTTCAGGATGATCGCGCCTTTCAGGATGATCACGCCTCAACAGCGTAAGCCTCTGCATTTTCTTATCACATTGGCAAGGCCGAATAGCTCACTTCTGATACTAATTTTCCCCTTAAATGGAAAAATAATTAACCTATTTCCCATGAAGAAATAACTAATGAATACAATTACAATCTGCTTCCCAGAACAAACTAGCTTTTGAAAAGAAAAACTATCTAAATGATAGTAATAAGAAAAAAATTCTGACAATGTCTTCTTTTATTTCACTAAATACCATCCATGTAAATAAGGTGGGTTTTTTCCTTTTTTTATATCTAATGCTTTTTCCTTTATCTTTAACATAATATTTGATCCATGGAAAATCACATAATGTTAAAGTAAGGTAGAAAGCATAATGATGTAAGGGAACACAATGAATCAACCACACGACCCAGTAGCCCGAGCTTTCCCAAAAATCTGCATCCAACTAGGTACTCCCCTCCCTTTATCCTACGCCCTGGCCCTCCAAAGGTGATTTCTTCACACCCCCATGGAAATGTTCTCCATATTATTATAGCTGGAGAACATATCCCCAAATATGTCAAATGACTCTTCTGCTACCTTATTCGTTTGCTGGGGCTGCCAAAACAAAATACCACAGAGTGGGTGGTTCAAACAAAAGAAATTGATTTTCTCACAGTTCTGAAGGCTAGAAGCCCAAGCTCAAGGTGTTTGTAGCATTAATTTCTTCTGAGGTCTCTCCTTAGCTTGCAGACAGCTGCCTTCTTGCTGTGTCTTACACATGGTTGTCCCTCTTTGCACTCATACCCCTGGTGTCTCTTTGTGTGTCTGAATTTCTTCTTGTTATAAGGACACCAGTCAGATAGGATTAGGGCCTACCTTAAAGGCCTCATTTTTTTTTTAATTTAAATTTTAGTTAGTTTACATACAGTGCAATATTGGTTTCGGGAGTAGAAGTCAGTGATTCATCACTTACATACAACACCCAGTGCTCATCACAAGTGCCCTCCTTAGGGGCGCCTGGGTGGCTCAGTTGTTAAGCGTCTGCCTTCAGCTCAGGTCATGGTCCCAGGGTCCTGGGATCGAGCCCCACATCGGGCTCCCTGCTCTGCAGGAAGCCTGCTTCTCCCTCTCCCACTCCCCCTGCTTGTGTTCCCTTTCTCTCTGTGTCTCTCTGTCAAATAAATAAAATCTTTGGGGGAAAAAAAAAAATAAGTGCCCTCTTAATCCCCATCACTCATCTAGCCCATCCCCCACCCACCTCCCTCCATCAACCTTCAGTTTGTTCTCTATCATTAAGAATCTCTTATAGCTTGTTTCCCTCCCTCCTCAAGGCCTCATTTTAACTTAACCACCTCTTTAAAGGCTGTCTCCAAATGCAGTCCCATTCTATGGAACTGAGGATTAGGACTTCAACATCTAAATTTCGAGGGAACACAATTCAACCCGTAACATTGTCCAAATGAAATTTAAAGCAAATATTCCAGTAAATTTCCAGTGATGTGAATTTTGGGATTCTTTATAGCAACTTAAAGAAAATGTCCTCCATCTAGAAGGCTAATATTCACTTGGCCAAACAGGAAATGTTCACAAAAAAGAGAGAAACACTCCAAGAAAAAGAAAAGCCAGAGGCTTTATCTCTTCATGGGCTCACATTAATGTGCCAGACTCTCTCTTAGGTCCTGCACTATGTCTTTGGAAGAAGTTTTCCCAAATTTCTGGGATGGCTTGTCCTCTATCTCTAGTGAAAAGTGAACCATTAGAAGCACCTGATCTCAGAGGAAGGTCAGGTATTCTTCATTTCCATTGTATGAAAAAAACAAGTGACTTTTAGATACTCACTGCCAGCATTAGAAACCGAGGTAGAAATCAGGGCAATTGCTCCTCTAAAGCCTAGACTACACTAATTGCCTAAAATTACAGTAATTCACATTTTCAAGTGTTTATCTTGTGTAACAGAGATAAATTCATTAGCTTGCAATCTATCATTAAGTGGAAAACCATAATACCAAATGGTAAATATTATATGATCCTGTTATTAAAAAGAATGCATCAAATACATTTTAAAAATGTAAAGACACAAAGGAAACACCGTGAAGAATAATAGTAGGTTACTTCTGGTAATGGCATTAAAGATGGATTTTGGTCCTTTTCCTTTATATTTTTTCCCACATTTTCAACCATGAAGAGTTAAATCTTATTTTCCGCTATACAGATGCGTAGGTAAAAATGATGTCCTGTCGTCCCAAAGGACCCCTATAGGTAGACCTTAGCCCAAAAGACATAGTCTCAGATATGAACAAAACCTGGGAACCAGAAAGAAGCTTAATTACCTCCTGTGAACCCTTCATGACAACCAGTCTGATCCAATGGACATTTATCTTTCCCTGAAACCAAAGACATCTGGCATGTCAACTGCTCAAAGGCCAACCGATGATTATCCAGAATCCAAGGTAATCCCTCCGACATTCTGTACATTTGCCTGATTAATTTAGTGTCAGGTTTTACAGGCATTCTGTCCAAACAACGGGGAGGGAACAAACCACTAAAATGCATGATCTCCTTTGTGCATTGTGTGAGAAAGAAACTGCACAAGGGATGGTGCCTCCCCAGCCCCCAATTCATAATTACTTTTCCATGTTTCAGCACAACTGTTTCAACTCAAGGGAAGGAGGGAAATGTCACTTCCGGACAATAGACCTTGTTGGATTAGATTATCTTCCATTGTCTCTTTCTAAAGACTTAGAGGCCAGGCAGCTGTTTTGTAGGCAGCAGGTCCTCTTATCCCAGTTCCCAAAGGAATCATTTCCTAAAGAGATTAATAAAGGAGCAAAACAGAAGTGGCTTTGAAGCCTGCACCGCTCTTTTCAAGGCAGTCGGCACTTAGTTCCAAAGGGTTCCACTGGGATCTCGTGTGGCTTTCCAAATAGTTATTAGCTGGGCAATATTTAGGAATCACCTGCTCCCGAAAGCTCCCGCACACTCTGAACACACTACAAAGACCTGCTGGATACCCCAGTCATGGCTGTGCCGGCTGAGGCAAAGCTTGGAAATGCCCAAGGGCCGGCGCTGGCCCAGCAAAACCCCATGGCAAGACATTTCTAGTGGCAATTCCAAGTGGAAAATGGCCCCCAAGAAAGCCTACATGAGCCATAGTATGTTGGACAATGCAGTGACCAAAATAAGTCAAGAGAGCAAACAGGGTATCTGTGCAGACTGACCACAAGGGGACTGGACCCCAGCAGGTGTCCCACGTGCATGCCTCCCAAGAGGGCCACTCTGGCCCTTCTAGTGCAGGCTTTTCTCCTTCCTCCTTACCTTTCCTCACCCCTCCCCACCACACACGGATTCCCTCTTGATTCTCCACCTGCGATCTGCCCAGCCTGGGCTTGCCAGGTGTGGTCTGAACCATGGCCAGGACCATGCCATCTGCCAACTCCCACCCTGACCAGCTGAAGACCTTCAACTTTTCGGTTGGCTCTGAGAATCTGTGGTGTCCCATCAGACATTAGTACACAATCGGACCTGGCTCCTACTATCTAAACAAATTGTTCACACAAGCACACATAGTCTGGAAAAGACTGCTGTGATCCTTGAAACACAACGTCTTCTGGCTTGATCTTTTCTCTCCCAATGGCTTTAACGAGTCAGAAGCTTATCCAACTCACTGCTCAATTTAATGATGAGCTGCTGACCTTCCATCACAGAAATGCACGTGAGTGCCACCTTGCACAGAAGCCCAGGCTCACTGATGTTCACCTTTGTGTAGCAAAAGGATGCAAAACCTTCTCTTCACTATCCTATCAGATCACTCACACACACACACACACACACACCCCACATATACATACCTCCATGTATATGAAAGAAATCATGATTATAGGGAATAAAGGCAAACATTTAAATAATAAATTTTTATTACTATAATTAAAAATTCTCACCACCATCTTAGGATAGAAGATGCTTCTCCAAACACCTTTCTTCATGTGGCCCCAAAAGGCTCCAGAGCCCTCCTGATTTTAGGGCTCTTTGTCCCTTCCATATTGTATTCCCGCATTAATGGTACCTGGTTCTCACTAGATGACGCTTTTTCTCCACGTTTTCCCCACCGTTTTTGCTTGCATGCCTACTAAAAGAATTACAACAATGCTTCCCTTCACACACGTTTAAGTTGACATCTAAAGTTTTTCATCTCAAATTTAAATAGTTACAGAGGATCTAATTGCGAAGGTATCATATAATGACATTTGAAAACTGAATTGTAACATGATTCTCTAAAGTGAATTCAACTAAATCAAAACACCAGAACTATTTGCTATCTATCATTATTCATTAAAAAAAAAAACAAACTGAAAAACCTCTGGAGAAACAGAAATTTCTGTTTGATTTTATAGTTCCATTCCAGTTCCCCCAGGGAATTTGGTCTCAGCTTTTATGTTTGAACTTTTTTTTTTGTTTGAAAGATTTTTATGTTTTTTTTTATTTTTATGTTTGAATATTTTTTTGTTTGAATTTTTTTGAAATTTTTATTGTTTGAAAGTTTTATTAACCATTCTAATGTATACCTCTGCAAATTAAGTATAAATACATATACATAATTCACAGAAAAATGTTATATGTGTGTAAATATCTTATGGTCACAGGAAACTTGAAAAATTTACATATATTTCATGGTCACAGGGTCTTTGTAGATTTACACACATGAAAACAAAAATGTGAATTTTTTAGTTTTCTTTGACCATAGGACTTTCATAATTTTTTTCATCTGGGTTTATATTATTAGCTGTATACAAATGATAAAAACACAAATAGTACGTATCTTATAAATGATTATTAAAAATAAAAATTAGCTGCTTCAGAAATGCACCACTTAAGGATTGACAAACGAAATACTTTTTCTAGTTAAATCATGCATCTGTGGAAGAATATTGCTAAAATGAGACAGAATTCATCAATTTTATTTGTATCTGCCCCTCCCTTTATTAATCTAAAGGCTGAGAAAACTTGTTCACATAAATAACTACATGGAAATTTAAATGTGTTGTAATAATGTTCCTCAATAGTTTGAATTCCTTCTGGAACATATGCCAGAAACAATCTCAGGGTGATCTATCATCAAAATTATTTTTAATGATCAACTGACAACTCAATTAAGTCCTCTTTCAATTTGTGGAAAATAAAGAATTGGATGCCACCTGAATTGCAAAAGTATTTGTTATCCTGTCATCAGAGTCATTAATTTTCATCAACACTCACACCACTATTTCAATCATCCCTTTGTTTGCGGTCCAGGAGTTTTTCTAACTCAGGGTCTGAAGAGCACCCTAGTATGATTAGGGATGCATGGGAGACTGGCCTTCCTATCAGTGGGAGAAGACCTACCCAGGAAAGCAAAGGTGGGAAAGGAGACTATAGGTAGTAAAGAAAAAATATATATGGAAGTCGAGATCTGGAAATTGATTCCCTGAAATCCACCCAGACCCCTCACCTGCTCATTAGTAGTCCATGGGTCTGTGAACCCCTGTCTAAAGATCTCCTCTTGACCCCACGGTGTTCTACTTGGCCCTGACTCCAAAGACAGCATGAGGCTGGCTTTGTTCTTCCCTCCTGCAGTCGTAATGCTGATCTATCTGTGTAACCTCTCTTTTTACCTTCCCATTACGAATAATGATACAAAATTCTTTTTAAAGATTTATTTATTTTTATTTTAGAGAAAGCACAAGCACAAGAGGTGGGGAGGGGGGAGGGAGAGAGAGAATCCTCAAGCAGACTCCCCTCTAAGCAGGGAGCCCAATGTGGGGCTCAATCCCAGGACCCTGAGATCATGACCTGAGCTGAACTCAAGAGTCTTAACCAACCGCACCACCCAGGCGCCCCCAATACAAAATTCTTAATGACTCAATTTGTTGGCACTGAAAAAATATATTGGAAAAAAATTTTTCATACATAGAACACCCTTATTTGGCTTTTCCAGAATCAAAACAGAAAAACCTGTATTTTGCGCAAACATGCCAATTACTGTATTTTACTTACAGCAATTTTTACCCCCCAGAGTCTTCTAACCACGAAGTCCTGCTCAGTAACAATGTGGAAACTGACTCATTATAGTAAGCTGTCTCCTGAGCACCTACTTCTTTTAACCAAGTGCATTTGCTCTGAGAGTACTGTATGCAGCAATGAATTTGCACATAAAATAAAAACAAGTTCACTGGTTATTGTTTGTATTTGTCTTCAATGAAAGCACTGCACAGATATTGATCATCTAGGTGTGAGCAGCCTTATAATAAGACCTTCTGTAAGGTTGTCCTTTTGCAACCTAAGTTGCCCTAGGTTACAGGGATAGTGAAGGAGGATGAGGGTAGAAGGAAAAATAATTCTCCTGCCAACCAACTTCCAATTCCAGTCATCCCTGTCCGACAATTCAGCTCCAGGGCATGCAGTTACAGCCAGACCAAGTGGTTAGGCAGAGACACTGGGAAGCTATGTTACCCCTGCAAAGTGGTGCCTGTTCTGTTGTTATAGACATCGGGACACAGTCAGCATTGCCCGAGGAATTTCAGAGTTGATGTTCAAGAATCAAGACAGCCCTGGGCACAAAGTCTGATATCACCCCTTACTAGAGCTGTGTGACCTTGGGCAGGTAATCTTGCCAAACCTCACACAGTTCTTCTAAAATATAGGGATGATAATAACAGCATCTACCTCACAAGGTTATTGTGAGAAGCAGACAAGCTAATAATGCATTTAAAAGCACTTACCCTGGTGCCTGACAAATAGAACTATTCATTTAATAGTAGCTATTGTTGTTAAATAAAATATCCTCTCATACATTTGTAAACCAATTTCTTTGGAAGTCAATTCATAGATGATATGTCAACACAATAGGGGAATATTGATTTTTTTTTTCACAGAAATTTGAAATAAGCCCTTTTATAAGGTGGGGAAAAAAAAGTCACCTTTTGGGGGAAACCTCAATCTTTTTATCACCACGGCATTAGGCTTGCTTTACAGAAATGCTGTGCTTCCTGCTATCCAGATACCACGGCCACCAGTGGTCACCTGCTTAGCATAAGCTGTGTGTGTGCATATGCATGCACGCACACAACACACCCTATGACACTCGTCCCCTGGGACTTTCCTGGATACAGCAGAATGGCTGCAGAGCCAGGGTCAATCCAATAAACAAACTGTGTTAAGTATCCAGCATCAAGATTAGAAAAATCCCCAAACGCCTAATGACATGAGAAGCACGCTCTCATTCCCCAAGACCTTTCTGAAGGCTGCTTCTGGCCTCATAGCCCTTCATCACAGTTGTGGATGCAATGCACCAATGTGTTATAGCGGCGCACGCACTGAAAGGTGTCGTGTTCCCGCTGCAGGACATAAGGAGTCTGGCCCTCTCACTCACCTATGCACTTACAAAGGGAGGCCTTTTGTCCTGTTTAATTTTTAATGGTCCTAAGTCATTCCATAATTTAAATGAGTCAAGAGCTTTCTTAGAAGAGAATCAAGGAGGGAAGATGAGTGCCAGTCAGGGGAGGCAAGGGGAGGAGGGAGTGGAGAGAGAAAATGAGCAGCAGTAGCACCTCTATGTCCCTTTGTATTCAAAAGACTCACTTTGTGTGCACCTGGGTGGCTCAGGTCATGGTCCCAGCGTCGTGGGATCGAGCCCCGCATCGGGCTCCCTGCTCTGCGGGAAGCCTGCTTCTCCCTCTTCCACTCCCCCTGCTTGTGTTCCCTCTCTCACTATGTCTCTCTCTGTCAAATAAATAAATAAAATCTTAAAAAAAAAAAAAAAGACTCACTTTGTAAAACTCTACAACTTCCAGCTGAGCCAGGAACAGAAACACCCAGCAGAAGGAAGCCACAGAGAGACATGACAAGAGGTGAACTGAGAATATATGGTTTCCTCACATCCCTCCTCAAGGGCCACCTGACCCTTCCCATACACCGAGTCCCAGCCTTACAAAGAAGCTGCCAGAACTCCAATGACAAGGACATCACTTGGTTGCTGGTAGCAGCTAATCATGCGGAAAGGATCGGTTTTGTGTGCTTTTAAGAAAAGTGATCCGAAAAATACAAATAATTTTTCTATCCGTCATCCATCACACTTCCCTTGAATCGACCTTTTCATCCTCAGCTGAGAGCCACAGCAGAAAAGCTGAACACACTGAACATAAGTGCACATGCTGCAGGCTGCCAGATCAGCTTTTGTGAAGATCTCACTACGCTAACCAACCCTCAGGAAATCAGGACAGTATCCATTATAAAGGCTACCTGAAAGATGCAGCAACTTCAGACATAAAATGAACCAATGATGATAAAAAGAATCAACATTTTTAAAAACTGGGTTTGAGTTTAGCCAAGTCCTCAAGAGTTATGATAAGAAATGCTCAAAAAGTTAGGACCCTTACTTAGGAAGAGAAATAGACATCAAAGTGACTACAGGAGAAACACTTCTAAGTGAAGTCCCTAGGAACCCTCTTATAGATATCAAGTAACACAGTGGTAATGCATCATTACCTGTTAGGGAACTGCAGGAAAATGCCGCACACAAGGAGCTGTTTTTTTTAAACCTAGATACATACATAAACCCAGAGGTGAATTAAAGATACTTGGCACGCAAAATACCCCTTCAAGGAACATGCGACTGCCTCAAAAGGAAGTTTTTCCAGAATCACAACATGATTTTTTTTTTTTAGAGATTTTTTTTTTGAGAGAGAGAGAGAGAGAATGAGAGACAGAGAGCATGAGAGGGAAGAGGGCAGAGGGGGAAGCAGACCCCCCCCGCTGAGCAGGGAGCCCGATGCGGGACTCGATCCCGGGACTCCAGGATCATGACCAGAGCCGAAGGCAGTCGCTTAACCAACTGAGCCACCCAGGCGCCCTCACAACATGATTTTTAACTGACACACAAAATCACCTCAAAACCCTTTTTTCAACACTCTACAAAAACCTAACTTAATTAGAAATATGGAAATAAAACTGGCAGTTCTACTGTCAAGATTTAGGAGATTAGAATAGCTTTGTAGAAAGCCTTCACAATTAGACATGTGCCAGGGAAAAGGTATCTGAAACTGTGTGATGAATACTGAATGTATACTTGCATCACTTTAGTATAAGCATAAACACTTTCCATTTAGACTCTCCCTATTGTACGAACTTCTGGCTTGTTGTCAGTAAGCTGACAAGTTGTCAATTCAGTTTGAAAAGGGGTGGGAGGGGGGACAACATCAGCTCCTTGTTCTGTAGTAACAGTTAAGTCCAAAAGGCTAAAATAGAACATGACTAGAAAACAAAATTCCAAAGTAAAAACTCAAAACGTGATAGCTTCAAAGTCAACCACTGAGCAGTTGTAAGTACCGTGCACCCAGATTTCATCATGCGTACAACTAACGGTACAGAAGAAAGGGTGTCCCCTGAGCCCAAGGTGCAGCAGCACACAGCCAGGACCTCAACCCAGACCTCCAGGAGGCTGCAAAACCTCCGGGGGAATCTTGCCCTCCGAAAACTGCCCAACAAGCATTCAAAGGCCCAGGGACATCAGGAAAATGGAGGCATAGCACTACCCCCCCCCCCCCGCCCCGCCCTGGCAGATACACCAAATCCTCCCTTCCTTTTGCAAACAGCCTTTTAGTCTACACAACACTATCTGAGATCTGCCAGGCAGATCAGACAGAAATTCTGCTCTTTCAGGCTTGAAAGTAAGCATAAGTTGATCCTGTGGAGCCCAAGCACTCTGAAATGCAATCCGTGTGCGCGGAGTTCAAAGCACTGGCTTTTCCTCCGAAAACCCTCAAAGCACAGCACCGTCGATAAAAGCACAAGCTCGTGGAGCGGTCTCAATTCCATGATGACAGCGTGAGCTGACTGTCAGCTTCTAAGAGGCACTGTCCCAATGATGGCACCCTTCTCTGGAGCAGCTGGGGTCCCCACAGGGCCCCCCAGGACTTCATGGCTATGCACCGCTAACACCTGGGGAGGAGGGACCAGCACAGGGGGCTGGTTTGCGTATTAGAGGACACTAAGTCCAGACTCCCAAACCAGTCACTGCTTGCCCCTTGAGGAAGCTTCCCGGGGTTGATGACATGATGCAGGTGGTTTTCCTGAAGTTGATAAAAAAAAAAAAAAATGCTTCATAGTAAATGCATTATTAAAGGAAAAGAATGGCAGACATTTCTTAGGAAAACGGGGAGTATCTGCCTAACTTACACATCACTCTTCTTCTTGAGCAAATGAATCCTATCGAGACTGGATAAGCTGATGATAAATAACTTTAAATGCTGTTGATTTCCCTCATTTGGTGTACTGACATCACTTAACAAACTAATACAATATTCGAGATAATATCCAATGCTGGCAAGGGACTGAGGAAACAAAGACACTGGGAGGAGCACACAATGGTACAGACTTGTGGGAAGATCGTTTGTCAAGATCTATAAAAAGCTTACACGTGCACCCCTTCTGACCCAGCAATTGTACTTCCAAGAATATACTGTACAGAGATATTCCCATGTGTCATTACATGATTGCACATATTTGCATATAATAAACAGAAACATCTTTGAGGTGGCATTGTTTAGAATAGCATGATACTGGAAACCACGAAGAGAGGTGTTTAATAAATTATGATACATTCCTGCAGTATAATAACATGCAACTATTAAATAAAAAAGTAATTATTCACAGCAGCCAAGATACGGAAACAACCCAAACACCCATCAAGGGATGAATGGATAGTGAAAATGTGGTATGGAATATTATCCAGCCTTAATAAAGAAGCACATCCTGCCATTTGTGACAACATGAATGGACTTAGATGATACAATGCTGAGTAAAATAAGCCAGACACAGAAACACAAATACTGCAAGATTTTACTTACATGTAAAATCTAAAATGGTCAAACACATAGAGCAAAGAGTAGAATTGTGATTGCCAGGGGCTAAAAAAAGAGCGATTGGAAGCAGGATCACAGGGCTGACATGGATGGACAACAGATGTATTTATATCTCACTGGTATAAAGAAAAAACTTTTTCTGTCCATGCACTGCCTTCTGTGTTAACAGGTCTACAGTGGAGCATAGGCATGTGTACCCAACTGGCTCACAATGAGTTGACAGAGGGCTGCCCCAGGGATGAGAATTTCAGGATAAGGGCCAGGAACCTCAGTCATCATCAGATCACTACCTTTTTGCATCTTTTGAATTTTATACCATATGCTATCAAGTAGATGTAAGAATATCCATTCTGAAGCCATGACACCCATGACACCAAAGTTACATCCTTGCCCTGCATGGAAAAATATAATGTTAAAAGTTGCAAAACTTAAATAATGTGATCACATTTTTATTTTTTTAATATTTATTTATTTTAGAGAAAGAGAGAGTGTGGATGCACAAGCATGAGCAGGGGAGGGGCAGAGGGAGAGGGAGACAAGCTGACTCCCCGCTGACTGCAGAGCCCGATGGCGGGACTCAATCCCACAACCCTGACATCACGACCTGAGCGAAAATCAAGAGTCAGACGCTTAACCAACTGAGCCAACCAGGCACCCCAATGATCACATTTTTAAAAAGACACACAGCAACAGAATGTTAAAAAATCTAAAAGGCTCTACCCCATCAGTAATGATAACATAAAAAGGAAAGTGGGGGAAGGTGAAGAGAAACTTCGGCTTCATACTCTCTACTCTTCTATGTTGTGAAGTTTTAATCATAATCCCTCCTGGGGCTTGTAGCAGGTCTTGATCGAAGGAGTTATGGATGGTATCACGGCCAATTATTCCAACTAGAGCTGATTTCCATCTTGAACTTAAGGTCATCCATAGTAATTCCTTATGCTTGTAAAGCCCTTTATAATTTCCATGGCTTCACAAGAATGATCTCACCTGATCATGATAATTACATTGTGAATAAACGGGGTAGGTATTATGATCCCTGTTTACAGAGCAAGAAACTAAAGCTTAGCACCCTTCCCATACTTAGAACGTTTTTAAATAAAACTGACATGGGCTATAAAAATGATAAGGAATCCACAGAAAACTAGTAATACCAAACTACAAAGTAACCAGGACACACAACACTGACAATGTGGAGGCTGAGTGCGGTCTGGGGAACACAGCAACAAAGTACAGGCTGGCACACTGATATTCTCGTCTACACATGGTGGCCACCCATTGGGACCTCGTTCAGTCCACTACTCAGACATGTCCATGTACAAAGCATGTGGTAAATGGTGGAAGCCCTGCAGACAGGGAAAATACGTATACAAAAGAACAAACTGAGATAGTCCTTCAAACAAACAGCAGAGCTGGGCTGTCTTCACCTGTCACATTTTATTTGTGCTCTGCTGGTGACTTCATTCCCTGGGCCTTAACTGTGTCATCATGAAAATGGGAAACTATCTCCTCCTATCTACTTCTAAGACACTAAAAGAAATCAAACAGGACAAGTGAGAAAGCATTGCAATTTTTAAAAATCCCCATATTAATGGAACAGGGTATTATTATTCTACACACAGGAAAGGTGTAATTTAAGCATTCAAGTCATTTTCTATCAGACCTCATGACTTCACAAGGGAGTGGGAACATGGGTCATCCTCAGTGAGCTATCTGGGGCAAAAGTCACTTGAAATAAAAGACACCCTCAGTCTGACCACAATAGTTAACTTACAAGATGGTGTTATCATTACGTCTCCCTGGTACTGCCACAGAGCCCTCCCTCTGCCGTATCCAAAGACCTGGCAGGTCTCTACCATTGTGCATTCTGTTTTCATTACCTGCCTTTCCCACATTATGAGTGCACTGTCCTACACTGCCTTTCCTAAGTGGAATCCAGCCTTTTCTACATGACCTGACAGATGATGACGACCACAAGGTGGGAAGGTACCTGCCATCACTGGCTGCAGCTGAGGGAAGGGGTAGATGTGTCCATCCCAGCTGCACTTGGGGCTGTTGCAACACCAGTCTCCTAGAAGCAGCCCCTGTTCAGCTGAGTCTCAGCCCAAACTCCCTTCTGATGAGCCCTGGGGCAGTGATGGGCTGGCCTAGAGAACCTCACTGGGACATCATGCACACTCTCAATAAGGAACAGATGATCAAGGGCCCAGCCCAATGTAAAGGTCTCAAAATCACAGGCTGTCTAACCATTAGCTTTGGCTCTGTGTCAGTAAACACCTTACACTCATTCATCCTAATGGAGTTGCTGGTTTCAAAAGAAGTAACATGTGCTGCAATTTTAACTATGGATTTTGTCAACAGCTTATCTTTAGGGTAATTGATACCCCCCAGGTCCCATACTACCACCAACAACCCAGACCAAAACAAATGGGCAACAAAGACCTGACTGGGGAGACACCATAATATAGTGGTGCAGGCACTGGTCTTTGGAATGTGACAGAAAATCAGAGCTCCACAATTCATTAGCCTTGAAATCTTCTGCAGGTTCTATAACACTTTTGTGCCTCAGTTTCTCATTTGTAAAACTGGGATGAAATAATATCATGCAGTTGTCATGAGCAGAGAACGAAATGTCTACACAACCCTGGCATGGTGCCTGACACATAAATGAGTTTCAGTACACGTTTACTATTATTCTATAAATGAGTGCTGCCTGGAATAGTCTGTATCATCACAAAATATGGTTGCATTAACAATTTGACATCAAATTAACATTAGTACTGAGGTAGAAATATAAATGTAAGAATTTTCCCATTGTGCTTAATGAGACACCCACAGAAAAACTGCAGAATTTGGACCTAATGTTCACCAATTATGTCATAACAGTTTTCCCCTTTGGAAATACTAAAAACACAAAAAAAGTCACTACCCCCTTTAGAGTACTGCAAGAACTCTGGAGGGTGATAGAATTTCAGAGGCCTACAGAAGATATGGCTTATTAGAAAAACAAAGGTCCCCCAGCAAAAATGCCATGGCTATCAAAAAAAAAAAAAAAAAAGAATCAGAAGGGGGTCCCTAATTATACATTTTTGTACACATTCATGTATTTCTTTTTTATTTTTATTTAAGATTTTATTTGAGAGAAAGAGAGAAAGAGAGAGAGAGAGAGCAAGCATGCAGACGCACACAAGCAGGGGGGAGGGGAGAGAGGGAGAGAGAATCCTAAGCAGACTCTGTGGAACCCAACACAGGGTTCGATCCCATGACCCCGAGATCACGACCTGAGCCGAAACCAAGAGTCAGACCCCTAACTGACAGAGCCACCCAGGAGCCTCTGTTTCTCTTTAAAAAAAAAAAAAAAAGGCAATTAATAATGATGCCTAGAGGGAGAAAAAAAAACCCAAATGTTTTTAAAAGCTAACCATGAGATAGACTAGCATTTGTCAGTTAGTTGCCTTTTTCTTTTAAATCCTGCTTAAAATGTGTAATTGCCCAAGTAAGTTTAAGTATGCCAAAATACTAAGAAATTACAAAACTCAATACCAAAATAATTCATGTGTTACAACCATAATTACTTCTATAGTTAGAAAATTATTATCCTCCTGAGAAAATCCTGGCAAACTGCTTAAACCATTTCCCTTCTGAGTGAATCTAGGAGGAACAAAATGAAAATTCAGAGTTTAAATACTTTGATGTCCCTATGCCTGAAAAGACTTTATCTCCATCAATTACCTACATGCAAATAATTTCAAATGCCTATGCAATGATATAATTCCCTAGCTTATGAGGTCTTCCTTCTACCTCCACCCCATTTTCATTGTCACACTTGTTTCTGTGGAATAAAAATGAAGGAAAGCTTTCTTCCTGTTTCTGAGCCCTCCGCTTTTTGCAACTCTTTGTCTGATCTACTCCAGACAACCACAGCCAGAAAGGAAATGGGAAGGAGAGTAAGGTTTGGTTTTGCTCTCAAAAGCCACCATTTCTCAGGTGGAAAATAAGGATGTCAATGCCATGATGACATTTTGCTTTGTGCCACAATGATTAATAGTCCTAATTTTTTCCAATTAGGGAAGTAATCTCAACCAGTCAGTGGAATCTGACCAGTCTTACACAGTGTGGCCTCTGAGTGGTGTAATTTGGATGTGAAATGAGATCTAGGATGATTCTTTTTTTTTTGACAGTTAAATGTAATATATTTCCATCCCTGAGCTCTTTTTTCACAACTAAAAAAGAAAAAATTCTTTTCAGAAATAAATTATTTCCAAATCTGACCCCTTCAACCAATTTGTTTTCTTTGAATTGGTACAATGTGACTCGAAAATAGGCAACGGGATTTAGTTTATTCATTTGAGTAAGTTAATAACCCTGGCAAATGCCTATTAGGGACAGAAAGACAGGGGAATAGAGTGGCTTAATGTGATATTTATCAAACACTTACCAAAATTCACAGAATCAAATTCCATAGGGAATTGCCCAAAAGGTTTGAGATAACACATAAAGCTGCAAATGCAGTAAATGGTCTGGCACAAGTGACCACCACAAAGAGTAAGGGTCTCATACACTTCACCTTCAGCTACCTAAACACAAACTGAAACATTTCAGATGCAGATTATTTCAAACAGTTCCACTGACATCTAGTCAGAGTGCCCAAGGAAATCTCTAACTTACAATGGAATTCTAGAATTTCAAAGAATATTGGAAATCCCTTCATCCAACTCTCATTTTACAGAGAGGCTTTAAGAAGTTCCTAAGAGATACACGCCTTCATATAGTTCATACAGTCATTATGAAAGAACCAAAATTAGAACCCTAGGCTCTTGCTCTCATAAACTCCCATTAGCCCTTTGAATTAGGTTCTTTATACTATGATGGTATCAAACAAATGCTTTTTTCAGACACGAAAGCTTTACTGCATCAATATAAATGGGGCAAACTGTCTCCCATGGCAAATGCAATAACTCCATGACAATCCGTACCCCCCAAACCAGAAGACTTCTCCACCACCAATGAAAGCAGGAAGATGTCAGCTCATCCAACAGAATTCGGACAGTAATTTCAAAGCCTGCTGTAAGAGAAATTTAGCTGCAATACTCTAGTCTCGTTCCAATGCATTCTGCCACATCAGTGATTTTCAAACTTGGGTTTTCACAGTCAAGTTTTCTTATTTTTTTTTTTAATGAATTCTTGGATAGAACCCCAACATATAAAGCCAATAAACACAGCATTTTATCCTAATAAATTTGTTTAATATTTTCAAAATTTTATCTGCTCAATATCAATTAAGAACAATGATCAGAGTCCCTGTTAGCTCTTATCACACTACTATGCAAATTAGAAAGAGAGTATCCCTTCTTGTCAGAGGCAACATTCCCAAATCCAGCCACCTTGTGCAGAGCACAACCTGCAGTCCCACACACAGGGCACGACAGATGGCTTCTAATAAAATGTTCTCATGAATAAGGCTGTTCTCACGAAAACAACAACAACAACAACAAAAATGAGAAGCTGGGGCGCCTGGGTGACCGACTCTTGATTTCAGCTCAGGTCCTGATCTCAGGGTTGTGAGATCAAACCAAACCCTGCATAGGCTCTGAGTTCAGTGGGGAGTCTGCTTCTCTCCTCCTTCTCCCTCTGCCCCTCCCATTGTGTGTGCTGTCTCTCTCTCTAAAAATAAATATATTTTTAGGGACCCCTGGGTGGCTCAGTTGGTTAAGCGCCTGCCTTCGGCCCAGGTCATGATCCCAGGGTCCTGGGATTGAGTCCCACATCGGGCTCCTTGCTCAGCAGGGAGCCTGCTTCTCCCTCTCTCTCCCTCTGCTTGTGCTCTCTCTCTCAAATAAATAAAATCTTTAAAAAAATAAATAAAATAAAAATAAATAAAAATAAATAAATTTTTTAAAAATGAGAAACTACGAATGATAAATGTAGTGTATCTCTTCAGCAGGTCATAGATCTCTGTATTTTTTGGTGACAGTGCTGTTTCTCACCAAAGGCTAAGTGCATACTTGGTAGCAGTTTTGGGTATTTTTTGTCTGTTGATAACAGCCTTGCAATCTTAGGATACTCTTATTCTGAAAAAGCAGCAGTATGAAACTTCTGTTGCAAAGCTGAATCACTGACAAGTTGGAAAAGAACCCCAAATGAGCAGGAAGCACTAAAAATGTCTAAGATACAAACAGACCCTTACCTATAGAAAACAAACTGGTCCATGCCAGAGGGGAGGTGGGTGGGGGATGGGGGAAACAGGTGATGGGGATTAAGGAGTGCCCTTGCCTTGATGACCACAGGGTGATGCATAGAAGTGTTGAATCACTATATGGCACACCTAAACTCATATTACGCTGTATGTTAACTAACTGGGATTAAAATAAAAACTTGAAAAAAATGTCTGAGATACAAGGTTAGCTAGAAGACTTTCTACAATTACTTACTACATGGTGGCCAGACCATGTGACAAACAGATGTGCCTGAGCATCTTCCGGCATGTGAATGGAGTCCAGCAGCCGCATGCCATTGTGGAGACTTCACTTGTGAACAGTCCATTAAAAATTTAGACCTACCCACACTGACTCAAATAAAATTTATTTTATTTTTCATAGTATAAATCATATTATAAAGTATGTAGTAAACATTATACTAAGTGCAGAAAAAACAAAGTCCTGTCTTCACAGAGTTTAGTGGTTAGCAGATCTCGTCATGAAATAGCACTCACACCTTTTTCGATTTTTATTCTCTATGTGGATTTTTTAATGCCAATTTTATATGGTCACAAAACAAAACCCTGATGTATGTTTCAGAATTTATGTAGGTAGTTTCATAGACTCTCGACAAATTCTGTCACTTCTCTGACAAATATTTGTCTTCCTCTGGACTAACACGTTAGGATGCTGGGGACATTCCCCAGCTGGTCTAGTTGCTTCATCTTCTCAGAGGCTGATTTATGCATTCTGGAGAACCTGGTACAGAAACCTAACAAATAATGACAACACACTAAGCTTAGAGATTTCCCCTTCTTCCAAGGAACCCATTCACTCTGATCTGAATGTTCATGCCTCCTCCCCAATTTGTATATTGAAATCCTAATGCCCAATGTGATGGTATTAGGAAGTGGGGCATTTGGGAGATGCTTAGGTCATAGGGGTAAAGCCTCATGAATGGGTTTACTGCTCTTATAAAAGAGACCCCAAAGAGCTCCACAGGTCCTTGTGCCATGTGAGGACAGAGCCAGAAGTCCGCAATCCAGAAGAGTGTCTCACCAGAACCTAACCATGCTGGCACCCTGTTCTTGAGCTCCCAGTGTCCACAACTATAAGACATAAATCTTTGTTGATTATAAAGCTACCTAATCTGTGGTATTTTGTTATAGCAGCCTGAATGGACTGACTCCATTCATTCACTGACTCACCACTTACTGGGCCTACTAAAAGTTAGCTCTGTATTTATCATCCAGGGAAATCAAAGCTGAAGAGCACAGCATCTCTGGCTTCAAAGACTTCAGAAGCCTGTAGCAATGGTAGACAGGTTCAAACGGCAGTAGGAAGGGTCCTGAAAGAGGCAGCTACAGGCACAGATGTGGAATGGGGGACAAGAGTTTTCATTTCCGTGAGGAGTCAGAAATGGAAGCTCTTAGAGACAAGACACCACAGGTTTTCCAAGTAAAGAAGGGGAAGGAGGGTGGCCAAGCAAGGCAGAGTTCCAGCAAGCAAAGAGACCTAGAGTCTGAGAAACTGTAAGGCGTTCCCTAGGATGGAGCCCAGGGTATGGGACAAAGAACCACCTGGCACTGGACTGGATTGCAGAAAGGAGCCAATTTAAAAAGGGCCTCGTGAGCCACAAAATGACTGTGGACTCTACCCTAAATGCAAAGGAAACACTATAGGTATTGTTTCTCCAGACGAACCACACCAAACAAAAATTAGCTTTACAAAACACATCACTTGCAGTTTAATGCAGAGCATGTTCTAGAGAAAGAAGAGACTAGGTAGGAGACAAATTAAGAGGCTACTGCAGTAATTTAAAGAAGGGGCACCTATCCAGCACACCAAGGTTGCTCAAGGCACCAGCTCATTGGCTTTGCACAATGAGGCTTCCCCAAGCACAGATGGGGCAGAGTGAGATGCCCGGGCCCATGCAAACCTAGAGTTTCCAGCATCAGAACCACAGGCCTCACAGATTAGGGTTTCAGTGGTTCTTATCAGCAACCACCATCTCCCTTCTAGTCTCCCAGACACACACCCCTGGTCACTGAGAACTTGGGGTTTTACTCCAGGGTTCCTCCTTGTTCCTGGCCAGGCTTGGCTAGGGTCCATCCTCATTCATGGACGCACACTTGTATTCCCTTCTGGTCACACAGCCCGGTCTTGTCCTTGCCTCTCAACCCCCTCTTCCCCACACCCTCTGGCACCATCAACTCCTGACCCATCCGGTGGCCCCTCCAGCACCACTGTGCTCTATCACATCCCCCACCTACAGGCAGGCAACAAACGCTGTGGGGCCGACCACCACCACCAGAGACTAATGCTGAAACAAAAAGACGATGTGGGGTACAAGGTTTCCCCTGCTATCCAAAAGTAGAGCATTCCTCTGAAAACTTTCATAAGAAAGTTCATAAGAAAAGGCGTAAGACAAAGAAGCAATTACCATTAATTTACATGGAAAAATTTATGAGCATTCCCAGACTCAAAAAATAACTTCTCTTAGGCCTTTTCTGATAGGCGGCTTGATGCTGAGAGGCTGAATATGGTTCCCGGGGAAGTGCTTGGTGGTGCCACTCTCTAACAGCTCTCTGCAAAACAGATGCTGAACGCTATTTTCACTTTTTGCCTTTTTTTGTAAAAGCAACAATCCTCTTTGGATTTCTTTCAGTCTGCAACAACAGGTACTACTAGAAGGTACAGGTACTACTATACCACTTCCTCATAAAAGGGAAGTGGTATAGGGCGAACTTTTGCAAAGCAGGGGATACCCGTACTTACTGCACATACTTCTGGTATTAATAACAGCATCTCATTTAAAAAGTAAAGAATGGTGACCAATGTCTTCATCACTGTCCATGGAACCCCAAAGCCTGGGGCCAGGCCTCCAGACTCTGGCTGTAGGCCTGCCTGTGTGCACAGAGGAAGGTGGTACCACAACAGGGCTACAGGCTTTGGACTTGGACAGTGTGTCCAAATCTCAGCTCTGCCACTTACCAGCTGGGTCATCTTGAACACATCACTCGCCCTCTCCAGATTTGCACTAAGGCTTCAGTGCGTTTGCATGGGACCAATCACACAGGCATGGACACATAAGCATTCATCTTTAAGTTTCTTCCCTGCTCACCCACTCTTAGTTTTCTGTAACTTAAACATTTACTATGGTTTTCATTTATCGCTCCAAAACTCTCTTGAAAAATAAGAAATACTGAATCTTTCTTCCTCTGCCCAATCTTAGAAGGAAACTACAAGAAAAGGCAAACCATTTTCTAAGGTCCTTAACATGGTGAGGTGATAGGAATGTGCTGGGGGGACGGGGCCAGGGGACATGGGGGGTGGGACATGGAAAATGCCCAGTAGGAAGAGGAAAAAGGTTTTCCAGCTATTTAAAGTACAACATGGCTCAAGTGTTTATATTGGACAATCCTGACAGCTGTTGACTCACTTCTATGCAGAGTATCTTAAAATGAAACTTCTATTCCTTTGTTGTACAAGTTCTGAGTTTTCCAGGATATGAGACACTCCCTCCGCAGGGCTGTTTCCTCAGGCTTACAAGTGAATAATACCACCATCCCAAGTCCTTATCTTCATTTTAAAGCTTGAGGGGAAATAACTGTCTTAACCTTCACACTGATTTCTCTGTTTATGCACTGCCTTACTGAATTTTTAAAAAATAGGTAACACCTACCTTGAATAAATGTATAAATTAAATGAGATAAAAATATGATACATGTCTCGCTTTATCACTTGTTCAAGGATCCAGATCTATGTCTCCTTATATGCCCCATCAAGCTAGCACACTGCCTTATACATTGTAGGCATACTCAATAAATAATCATCCAGTGTAAGTTTTTCCATCAATGTGTCACAGGATATGCCCTTATAGTTACCACTAAGGGAAACAAAAATAGATAGCAAGTAAATTCTTAGAGGGATGTACTACCAGCTATCAAGAAAAACATAATTAAGGACAGAAAATAGGGGGAAAATTTCCCCAAATGTTGCCTTATTCTCCTCAGGGACCTGGCATTCAACACCCAGGCCTTTCAAAAACAAAGGATACTAAAGTGATGTCTCCAACCAAATTTCCATATAATAAAACTGCATCTCCCTGCTTAAATGCTAGCCTTAATGGTCAAACCTATCACCTTGGGTTCTTTATAAATAATTATGGCAGGAAGACATGAAGCATCTCAAGACCCTACTTCTCTGGATGCCTTCTAGTTGGATGCTTTGAAGGCATCCACAGTGATTTGATGCCTTACGACAATGTAAGTATCTTTGCAAACAAGCCGTTATTCAAATAAACATATGCCTGCAGTAGATAATCATCATCAAACAGTCCGACTCGGCTAATAAGTCTGTGCGTCCGAGGGTGGGCCAGGGGAGTCCAACCTCAGCCATGGCAAGGATCTACGCTGATTACATCTATTACACTGAGGTCCAGGATTCAGCTTCTATTTACTTTGTCCCTCTTCCTAGTACCCAAAACTATTCAAATCCATTGTGTTAGCTCGGGCTGCCATAACAAAACACTATAGACTAGGTGGTTTAAATGACAGGAATTTATTCTCACACTGTTCTGGAGGCTGTGAGTCCAAGAACAAGGGCTGGCAGGATCGGTTTCTGGCCAGAGACCTCTTCCTGGCTTGTGGATGGCTAGGTCTCACTGTGTCCTCACATGGCCCTTCTTGGGTACCCATGTGTACAGAGAGCAAGCATACTCTCTAGGGTTTCTTCTTAAGAGAACACTAATCCTATCCAATCAGGGCCCACCCTTGTGACCTTGTTTAGTCTTCCTTACCTCCTTACTCCAAATACAGCCCTGCTGAGGGTAGGAGCTTCAATATATGAATTTGGGGGGGTGGGGGACACACAGAAACATTCAGTCTATAACACCCATGAATAGGAAATTATTCCCCTGATTGCTAACTAAAACCTCTTAGACTCGTTGACTCTCTCTGTTGATGAATTTCTCTTGCATAAATGATCCCAGGGCCCACCTCTCCTGCATAAAAGATCCCAGGGCCCACTGAGTTCACAGAACAAGGGAAAGTGAGCAGTGACACCCACATCCGTTCTCTAAATGAATACGTCATGGAGAGAATAGCATTTTTATCTTAAGTGAGTTTGTCTGAAGCTCTTTTTCAAAGAAGGATTAGGGCTTTTTTTCAAAGACTTCTACCTCGAGGTCATCTGAAAGCACAGATTCACTGTGGCTGAGGAAGCATTAACAGGGCAGAGACATCACAAGTAATCAGACGGAACACCAAGGAAAGCCACTTTGAAACTGTGGAACAGAGTACTTCCTGGACATAAATGACAAAGTAAATTCAGGTATTCCAGACTCAAGTTCCACCAGTCTAACCTCTAATCCTGAGAGGAAACTCTCTACAGGAAATAATGGTCAGCTTATAAAAGAGTATAGATCGGGCGCCTGGGTGGCTCAGTTGGTTAAGCTACTGCCTTCGGCTCAGGTCATGATCCTGGAGACCCTGGATCGAGTCCCACATCGGGCTCCCTGCTCAGCAGGGAGTCTGCTTCTCCCTCTGACCCTCCCCCCTCTCATGTGCTCTCTCTCATTCTCTCTCTCTCAAATAAATAAATAAAATCTTTAAAAAAAAAAAAAAAGAGTATAGATCATTATTTCTGATTATAAAAGAAATTCATATTAATTTTGGAAATTATTAAAAGTACAAAGTTAAAAAAACAATGCCACTTCTCAACTGAAACAATTGGTTATAACAACACAGCAACATGGGATTTTGTATCCCAATTCTTCACTTCTCTTAAGTACTTTCCCATTTCAACATTCATCAGTGTATTTTTTTTTTTTTTTTTAGATTTTTATTTATTCATTCGACAGAGAGACAGCGAGAGAGGGAACACAAGCGGGTAAGCAGGAGAGGGAGAAGCAGGCTTCCCGCAGAGCAGGGAGCCCGATGTGGGGCTCGATCCCAGGACCCTGAGATCATGACCTGAGCCAAAGGCAGCCGCTCAACCGACTGAGCCACCCAGGCACCCCACTCATCAGTGTATTTTTAACATAACTTATATCTAGTGTTCTAACATGGGACCAAGAATGCAAGTATCTGGTTGTCTGAATCATTTTCTATAAATTACAGCTGGGAATATTTAGTGAAATGTAGAGTACAATTAATATACATATAATTGTCCTTAAAAAAAAGCAAATTGAAGAAACAGCAAATTTTACTATCTGTTTAATTTTGTAGGAATGCTCCTATCTTTTTTTACTGTTTATTATCCAGATTTCTGGAGAAAAATCTCAGCAATTTCTCCTATCTTTATTCTTTCTGCAACTACCTATTTATGTTTGAATTTTCATGTTTCTTTGAGAGCCCAGGTAACCTCGTAGGCTTGCTATCAAGGAAGCCCTACCACCAACAGACTCTTCAACCAACTTTGGACGCCTCAGGAGAATTACCAACAGGCTCTCGCCTCTCCCCAGGACCAGGTGAGGGCTATTTTGCCTCCCATACATGCATGCCCGTGTTACCGAACATGTTCACCTAGGGTCACCAGTGACAGGCAAGATACTTTATTTTGGAGAAAAGAAAAAGACATAGAACACAATCTCTACATTTCTGCTTAGAGATTTCAGGGAGACATGTTTAGGTTAATGTCCAACTAATACTCTTATAAACAAATTGCTTGGTTTATGAAAATGATTTACAACTTGGGGGAGGAATGGTTATCTAATTCACCAAGGGGAAGACTTGCTAATTTCATATTCAGAAGAATTCCCATACTCACCCGGGACATGAATAGGGGTGGATAATACACATATGTATTGGCAATTTCCAACAGCCTCCCCATATGAATGTCATGCTTTCCTTTCTTCCTCCCCAGCTAAGAAACAGTCATGTTTTAGTTTATTACTAAGTGACAGATGCCTGTTTCTAGATTTAGTTGCTTTCCTTCTTCTGTAGGGATGCAAATGTGATCACTGGTTCTTGAACCTCCCTGCAGTGCGCTTTGAACGTGGCTGAAAATGAAAGCGTGTGTTGAGTCCCCCTTACAGGCCTTCCTTCAAAATGTGGTTGATGTGTACAGCTCTGTCAAGTTCCCAGCTATAAGCCATCATGCTCCATGTGCCATGGTTTTTGGCAAGTCAGGTGAGATCATCTTTTATCCCTCTGCTTCTTTGTCACCAAGAGACTGCAGACAAAACTACAATACCCATCATGCTTTGTTACTGCAGCACTTCAAGGGCAACCATGAAATCACTTTTCTTATGGAGGCCAGAGTACACTTCTCAAAGACAACGTAGCATCTTCCATAGACTCCTTTCTACCCATCTACCAACCCCCTTCCCGTCCCAGTTGTTTCTGGAAGTGGTTATCCCTCAATGGAAATACAAAGACGGGGTGGAAAGAGAAGGACCATAGGTGCCTGAGGCAGTAAAGGAAACACTCCAAGTTGAAAGTATTAACCTGACCTCTAAGCTGGTGACATGGGGACAGACAATGGTCTTCCTGCCCAGGTCACTGAAGCTGCTCTGCTTAATGAAGGAAAGCAGAGAGAAACCACCAATTGGTTTTCTTAATCCAATTCCACCTGCCTTAGGGAAATTACTCCCAAATTTTGGCAACAGGCTTTATGTCAGACTTGATTTTTAATATTATCAATGTTTGCCTCTTTATGTGCATTTATTGATATTTCAGTGGGAAGTTATTTTAGGGGAAGGGAGCCCAATGCCTTCTTAAGCTGGAATCCCTTACTTCAAATGACATGATTTTCAGCAGTGCAGTAGTATAACTTTAAGAATTCTAAATTTGAGGGGCACCTGGGTGGCTCAGTCATTAAGCGTCTGCCTTCGGCTCAGGTCATGATCCCAGGGTCCTGGGATCGAGCCCCGCATTGGGCTCCCTGCTCAGCAAGGAGCCTGCTTCTCTCTCTCCCAGTCCCCCTGCTTGTGTTCCCTCTCTTGCTGTGTCTCTCTCTGTCAAATAAATAAAATCTTTAAAAAAAAAAAAAAAAAGGAATTCTAAATTTGACCTTGTGGTTCCTAAGAGATATCATATATCTACCACACACACACACACACACACACACAAAATCTGTATATACTAATATATTGCTTTGGAATATCTGAGCATTTTCCCATTTTTGGATATGTGTATATACTTACATGCTGTTTGAGGAATGTATAAATCTTGCTTATTGAAATATTTGTTCATTCTGTTTTTCAACATCCTGTTGGTGAAATCTCATAAACATGCACAATCTGGCATGAGACTTTTGCTTGGGAGAGAACTGTCACAGAAATAGAGGTAACTAATGTCTTAGCCAGGCAAGGCATTAATGGGAAGCAAGAAAAGACCATAAAATTTAGTTTACTACCAACTCTACCTGGACAGGTAATATTTCTTCCTTTAGAGTATTCTGTACCCATATTAATAAAGTGCTCCAAGATGACTGCTCTTTGGAAATTTAGGACCTGTCACTTTAAAATTTAGAATGAGCAAGCAGACTACATAATCAAAGTCAATACAATGAATAAAGTCTTTCTGGGTCAACCACTTCAATCGTCACACATAAACCAAAAACACTCTGTAACCACACTCTTTACTCCAAAGCCTCCCTCCTTTGCTCCAGGCTGACTACCTACCAGCTACTGCCACTTGAATATTTGACAGGTATGGTAAACTCAAGGTGGCCAAAGGAAACTCAATCTTACATCATAAACCTGCCCTGCCTACAAAAATGTCTCATATGTTTACCCACTGTTGCAGCCAGAAACTAGGGAGACACCCTAAACTTCTTCCTTTCCCTAACTCCTCACATCCAATTACCAAGCCCTGTTGCTTCCCATCTTCTAACCATCTCAGATCCGTCCGGATTTCACCATGCAATGATTGCTAAACTGGTTCCAGTACGCTCTCGAGTCATCTACTACAATAATCTCTCTTTTCTCATTTTTAAGCCACCCCCCTCCTCCACAAGCAACAATGTGTGTGCTTTAAAGTTTCATACTGCTCATATTTCCAAAAAAGGGAGTTCTTTTAAAAAAGAATTTGCTGATAATCTCCATGTTGTAACAAAAAGAATTACTCTGATCTGTGAATTAACTGCATTTTCTCTATATGCTGCATCTTCTACAGTTTCAATCATAGTCGAGGGGTGCCTGGGTGGCTCAGGTGGTTAAAAGGCCAACTCATGATTTCAGCTCAGGTTAGGATCTCAGGGTAGCAGGATCGAGCCCCATGTTGGGCTCTGTGCTGGGCATGGAGCCTGCTTAAGATTCTCTCTCTCTTCCTCTCCCTCTACACTCCACCCCCGCTGTACACACACTCTCTCTCTCTCTAAAAAAAAAAAAAAAAGACAAATTAAGGAATCAAGGTGCCTTTAAAAAAAAAAAAGTTATACAATCTGCCTTGTTTTTTCTAATAATAATCAGCAAGCAACCTGAGAAAAGGCAGAAAAC
The DNA here is from genome assembly GCF_002201575.2 of Neomonachus schauinslandi. Lineage (NCBI taxonomy): Eukaryota > Metazoa > Chordata > Mammalia > Carnivora > Phocidae > Neomonachus > Neomonachus schauinslandi. The sequence continues at coordinate 69,159,659 of NC_058414.1, forward strand.
AATGATAGGTGGTAATCCCACAACCGACAATACAGCTCAGTAGATTTACTGCATTTATTCTTGTTATGGGGGCCAGAGATCATTCTCAAAGTAAATTATGCAGAAAACACCCAAAATTGGTCACTAAGTAGTGTATACTGGTCTTGTCAAAAAGATCCTAGTTGGAAGACACATGTGAATTTGAAGAGACAACTTATACAATGCATGTGATGGCTTTGGATATTTGTTTTATCTTTAATAAGAAATAATACATAAAAAGGCAGATTTTTGACAACACTGAAGGAAAAAAGTATGGTTACTAAATTCTAAGTCAAAAATATACACAAACATGTGTTTAAAAAAAAAAAAAACCACCACAATGTCATGAATGAACTTGACTAGAAACCCAACAAGGTCTGAGTTCCAGTCCTTCCTGTATTACAAATGTAGTATCTAGAGAAGTGCTTTTCAAACTGTGGGTCAGGATGCATTAAGGAGTCATTAAGTCAAGTTGGTGATGAACTTTTTTTTAATGATAAAGAACAGAACATCACACAAAATACGAGCACATATTGTTGTACTCTATGTATGTGGGCTGGTGCTGATGGTATTTGTGTATACACATCAAATGAGGAAAGTAAATGTATTTCCTATTATGAATGATATTATGGATTAATAGGATAAATTTATTTCATATTCAATGTATTTCCTAAACACGATTAAAAGTCACTGACATAGAGTAAGTCACTTAATCTCAATGAAGTTGCTTCCTCATCCCTTACATGGAACTTACCATTCTATTTCAGGGAGTATACCCAAATAAAATAACTTCACAATATTTTTTCAACTATAAAACATTGTATTAATATGTTATGGTTACAGCATTTTGGTTGGGTTTCCTCAGAGTATAGTGTTTCCCTGCCGTATATGCTCACAGCATAAAGTCACTATGCTAGAAATTGGGACATCCTGAATCAAAGATAACTCTGAAAATATAGTCTCCTAAAGAGTAAAGCTGGAGACAGGAAAGCCTGAAGTTTCTCAAAATTTGTATAATCTCCTTCATAGTACCTACCATACTGCCTCCAGGAAAAAATGAAAAAAACAAAAACAAAACAAAAAAAAACTAAAGAGGAAAGACAGCATCTCTGTGTTTCTAGGGCCTCGTGAAAGAATCCTCACTTAGTAGAACGGCCAAAAGAGGGAAACATGTTTATAGGCTATTCCCACAGGAGACCAGCTCAAGAACATCAGCTGCCATCCTGCTGTCTGCAGAGCCCTTCAATGGTACTTTGCCTGGAGATATAAATCCCTCCTTTTTGCTTCCCATTTAAAGTGTAGAATCCTGTGCCAGGCTCTAAATGCCACAAATAATTTCAGGCAGCGCATTATTATTTAGCTATACATGTTATCTAGACACATCATGGTACCACAAATAGGAAACATTTTAAGACACTAGTAGCTAAGAAACTGAAAACAGCTAAGGCTAAGGCACACTTGCTCTTAACTCTCCCACACAAGCTACCATTAAAGCACCCTTTTTCAAGGAAAAGATATCCTAAAGATCCTGTATAATAAGAGAAGGTACCTCTTTCCCTAAAATAGAGGAAGCTTTAAAAAGGAATGGGATTCCGGGGCGCCTGGGTGGCTCAGTGGTTAAGCTTCTGACTTTTAGCTCAGGTCGTGATCCCAGGGTCCTGGGATCGAGCCCCACATCCGACTCCCTGCTCGGTGGGGAGCCTGCTTCTCCCTCTCCTTCTGCAGCTCCCTCTGCTTGTGCTCTCTCTCTCTGTCAAATAAATCAATAAAATCTTAAAAAAAAAAAAAAAGGAATGGGATTCCTACTTGAAATGGAGGACAGGAATAGTTTTGAGGAGTCAGTGATACAAGTACTAAATACTTCATTTTTTAATTTATTTTATTTTTATTTATTTTTAAAGATTTTATTTATTTGACAGAGAGAGTGAGAAAGCACAAGCAGGGGGAACAGGAGAGGGAGAGGAAGAAGCAGGCTCCCCCGCTGAGCAGGGAGCCAGACGTGGGGCTCAATCCCAGGACCCTGGGATCATGACGTGAGCTGAAGGCAGATGCCTAACCATCTGAGCCACCCAGGCACCCCTAAATACTTCATTTTTAAAATGACACTCGTAACCTTCAGATCAGCTCCTTCTGAGTTTTGTTTCTTGTCAGGCTCAGGAATTTTTTGTACTGATCAATCCAGCACATAATCTCCTTCTAAGCTTAACCAGGCTCACACATGTTAAACATCTGGCTGGGGTTGAGAGGTGCAGTTTGCAGCTCAGTAAGACATGCTGGCTCACCTGGGAAACCTGTGCATACATGGATACTTAACAAATGAATACAGAAATGTACCTGCAATGGTCGTAATGTAATTTTCTCTGTGACTAATTCCCATCCCTTTAAGGGAGAGGAGGTATGACTGATGAGGGCACGCAGGAAGCAGATAGTGATCATAAGGAAATTTGTGAGGGGGCTATCGAGAATGCTTTTGTCACTGCCCATGGAGCTCCTCCTAGAGAGAGAGAATCAAACAGATTGAAAAATGAGTAACTATCACCTGGGTTCTGGCAGCCTGCCAGGTAGCTTTTGCTTACCTTTGATCTTCGTTAAAAAACTATGTGGGCTGTGTCACAACAAAAGTGTCTTTCTTATAACAATCTCTACACCATGGAGATATTTTTCTAACCAAAGGACACATTTGTTTGGAAGAGGTCTCAAGAACTAATACTGGGAAGGACCTCAGATACCATTTGTCCAAAAGGCTGGCACTCAGAAAGGTTAAGTGACTTACCTAAGGTCACACAGCTGGCAGCAGCGTCTAGCCTAGGACCAAGAGCTAACCAGAATTTCCCAAGAAAAATATGTCTATCATTGTGGCTATTAATACAGTTTTTTTTTTAAGTTTTGTTTGTTTTTTTTTTAAGATTTTATTTATTTGACAGAGAGAGACACAGCGAGAGAGGGAACACAACCAGGGGGAGTGGGAGAGGGAGAAGCAGGCTTACCGCCCGCCCGAGCAGAGAGCCCAGAACCCTGGGACCATGACCTGAGCTGAAGGCAGACGCTTAACGACCAGGCGCCCCACTACTAATACAGTTTTAAAGAGACAAGGTCCCCTATCCTTCAGGACTATAGCTTTATCACTATGCCTTCTAACTCCCTAGAATCAGTACACTTAGGTATATAAGTATACATTGTTTTAAGACCACCCATCAATTGAAAAGTGCCCACATGTCAGGTTTGAAAAGGAATTTCTATCTCTGATACACCATTTTTTTTTGTTTAAGATTTTATTTATTTATTCATGAGAGACAGAGAAAGATAGAGAGTCAGAGGGAGAAGCAGGCTCCCAAGGAGCAGGGAGCCTGACGCGGGACTCGATCCCAGGACCCTGGGATCATGACCTGAGCCGAAGGCAGACGCCCAACCATCTGAGCCACCCAGGCGCCCCTATCTCTGATACACCTTACCACAGCTATGAAATTTAAGTAAGTTTATTCATATTAACAATATGTTGTTTGAAACAGAAACATACATATATAAAGTCACATAATTATCTCATATATAATTGATGGTGGCTAAGAAGTATCATTGGAAAAATATACAACTTGCACTAAAACTTCAGTTATTCCAAGTTAAAGACTAATTTATTTCAAAGAATGAGGAACTGAATTACTACTACACCTGATAACAACCAAACATTTTTGCCCATAAATTATCTTTTCCTTAGTATTTATAAGAACTAGATGAGAAAAGCACATGTACTAATGAAGGTTAAAAAAAAAAAAAAACTTGCAGCATAAACAAAATAGTGCTCTCCATGGTAAGAAATAAAGTCCACACTTAAGTATCATAGCAAAATTTTCACCAGACACACACACACACACACAAATGCACACGCCTAACGGATGGATTCTAAAAAACAGCTAAGCATTCCATAAGCCAAATGCTCAAAAATTAACAAAAGATGATTAACATTCCTGTATGTGTGATATTGTATAAATGAGCAGACCCCTCTCTGCCCTCACTTCTCATCTCAACCTCCTTTTCCCAACGCTGTGCTCACCCTTCTACCTCCCCCTACTCTGCAACCAAATCACAACCACCCAAAAGCAAGGTGTCTGCTGTAACCCAAAACACTTGACCGATAATATCCGGTTTGCCATTCCAGGAAATCCCAGAGTGTGTTTTAAGCCTCTGCCCAAGGCTTATAAAGAAAGGCAAGAGAAAAACTAATCAATACCAGCACCCAGCTGTGACCTGGCATGTAAAGAAATCAAGAAAAAAAATCCCATCCATAATCTGTATAATTTAACACTTGAAAGAAAGCAACATCCGGGATCGCCTCCAAGCGGGACAGTGTTGCTGGATGGATCCATGCTTCTTGCACGGAGTGTTAAACCCAGTGAGTGACAAGGGGGACGCTCCAGTTCCTCACCATTTCAGCAAAGGCAGTATCTTTTCCTAGCAAGGGTTAATCTACCCAAAAAGGGGGTGGGAGGAGGGGGTCAGAAGGAAAATAATAACCACCATCTACACTTTGCCAGTACAGTGTCTTGCAAAGGTTCCCCCCCCACCACCACTTGAAAGAGAGGGAAGGCTGGAACCCCTTCCCAAAGGTGGGTCTAGGACAAACTATTGTCTCACCCAACGGTCACAATCAGAATGAAAGCTAATGAAAATACCGGAATGACTTTATTTAATCATACAGTCCTTTCAGTGGACTCCAAAGTCCTATCCCCACGGGAAGTTAAAAAAAAAAAAATCCCCTATGACTACGATTCCCTGGAAAGGCTTTCCAGATTTTTTTAATTACAGAAAAATTAATTTAGAACGTAAGCAGATACCTACACATTGTCTAAATCACTAGCTCTGTACCCAATTAACAAAAAAAAAGTACACCAATCAGCAGGACGGGGCATTATAGGAAATAAAGATTGTTAGTAAAATCCAAAATGCTTTCACCCTGTTAAACCTTCTGAGAGGTTATAATTGCATTTGGCTGCTGCAGGCTTGTCGGAGAGCCTGGCTTCTTAATAGCCACAACCCTAAAAGGAGTAACTGTCAAGGGGAGACCCAGCTGAAATCAAACAACAAAAACGGGAACTGTAGTCAGCCCGAAATGGGAGGAGGGAAAGGGAGACTCCTGTATTCATCAGTCAACATTAATGTCCTTTGTTGTTCACCTTTGCACGGAACAGCGAGCGCTACCCTGTTCCTTTTCCTCCGAACGCCAGTGTCAGAGTAGTCCTTTCCTAAAAGCTGTCTCCTCGCCTCGAAGACCCAGGTTTTCCGATTTCCCCCTCCCCATTATCACTCCACAGCTGTCCTCCACCAACCCCCAACGCGCTTACCCCGGGCCGAGAGGGTGGCCAGAAGTAAAAACATTGCTGAAATACCCGTTCCCCTCCAAAGACCAAAGAGGCGCAGATGTTGAAATATACCAATCCCCCAGCCCCTCAACACTCACACCCCAGGAACCCGGGATAGGAAGGAGGAAGGAAGCTGGGGTCGGGCTCGGTCTGTCAGCACGGCTCTTTTGAGGACGGTGCCACATTCCGCACTCCGGGAATGCCGAAGGGACCCGGAGAAAAGGTTTTGCGCCTCCCTTCTGTTTTGGGGGTCTTCTCTCTGCGCAGTAGTTGTCCCCCGGGGAATCGTTCAGCCCATTTCCCTCTTTGGGGAAGGAGGGAGAGGAACGCCGTTCGCCCTCCTCTTCCAACTTGACTCGCACACGCCCCGTCGCCACTCCAACTCCGCAGGCAGAGCCCGCAGGGGGAGGGCTTGCCGAGCGCTCCCCCAGCCGTCCCGGCGCTCCGGGAGCCGGTGCGGGAAGCGCCGAAGGGGCGGCAGAGGGGCGAGACCCCGGCGCACACCCCTCTGCCGGGAGCAGGCTCGGCAAAGCCCCAAACCCGCAGCGCGATGCCAGGACTAGGCATTTCCAGCCCGGCGGAGCGAGAGGGGCGCAGGGGCAAGGACGCGAAATGCGCACCCGCTCGGGCCAGAGAGGAATAAAAGTTCGCCCCGGCGGAGACTCACCCACGCCGTATTTCTCGTGCTCCGTAGGTATCCACATGGCTAAAGGGGGATCCGGGGTCTTCGGGCTTTGTAATCCCCGCACCTTCTCCGGCTCACAACAATGCACAGCTCCCGAGTAGCGGCTGCAACGCTGGAGCCCGGCGGCTCCGCGCGAGCTGTGGGCGCTAGGCAAGGTCTGCGCTGGAAGCTCCCGAGCCCGGCGTTGACACCGCGCGGCTGAGGCTGCGCCGCCGGCCGCTCTCCCGGCTGCGGCTGCTCACAGTCCTCCGACGCGCTCCCGGGAACCCGGCGGCGCAGTCATTGTTCTGATTCACTGAACTAAGCTACACGCCAGGATACTCTCCGGCGCACCCCCGCCCGCCAGCGCCTCTTCCAGCCCTCCCTGTCCCAGGGGCCCTGCAGCACGCTGGGAATTGTAGTTCTGGGCCTCGCCATCCCGAAAGGGGGCGTGGCATTAGCGGCTAGGGGCGGGGATTAGGCTCCGCTCTCCACGTCCTATTGGCCCAGAACGTGATGGGGAGGCGTGGACGTGGAGGAAACCCCGCGTTGATGGGGAGTTTGCCTCCAGTCGCGTTTCCATTGGTTCCGGACCCGCCTGCCTGCCCTCCCTTTTCTCCTCCGCCGCGTAATGGCTGCTCCCGAGACCCAGGGGCCTGCGGCCGGAGGGGAGGAAGACTGTGAGGGCAACCACAGCGAAGCCGGGGGTGTCAGTTATGAGGGTGAGTACGGTGCCACTGAAGTGTAAATGGTTTGTCTCCCTTTCTCTCCGACGAGGAATGCAGCTGACCGCCAGGCAAGCCCCAGGAGCCTGCCAGCTCTAAAGCCACCTGGGCGCGAGGGGGCCACGGGCGGGCCCAGCCTGGCGGGGTGAGGTCGGAGGCGGCTACTTGGTGGAGGCTCTCTGGGGAGGAAAGAGAAAATGGGATAGAATGGCCTTCCCCGCAGCCAAGGAAGCTCCCTGAGCGTTTGTCTTCCGTTTGGAGCTCCCAGCTTTGCGCTCGCTGCGGGGTGGGTGTGTGTCAAGTCATGTTCGCTAATGTGTGATTGTAACTCCGGGATGAGCAGCTCTCTCCTCTCCAGTACCCTGCCTCCGCCTCGGTTGGCCTCGGGAGATATGTTTTATTTGTGTTCGGGAGGATTTCCAGTTGAAGACTGGTCACTTCCCTCCACTCCACGGATTTGCTCAATTGCTGGCTGGAGCGGCCTCTGAAGGGAAAATGTGCCTCTCACATCCTCTCTGATCGCCCGAGGCGATCTCCAGGATTGTACGTAGACCCTGGCTGAGTTCTTAAAGAGGAAAAGAAGTGATGTTCTGCATTCTTGGCTTCAGAGAAAATTTGAAGGTGGTTATGAAAATCGTCGGAACTACTTTGGCTCTACTTGTCTTTTAAGTTGCTCTGTGATCCACTGTAGAGATCAAAAAACTAAACTTTGGGAGGCTGTCAGGGGGATTGTCTTGAGGATTTCTCGCCCTATTCTTTTACCTTTAGGGCATCTATCCCGTCCGCCTCCCTTCTTTTTTGTCTTGATGTGTAATTTAGCACAAGTTGTCTTTTTCTATTGGACATGGTTTGGGGCTCAAAGGTTTTCGGTCCTTGTTTGATATTTTTTGGGGTTACTTTGTTTTTGTTTTCACGATTAAATTGACATTTAGTCTTGAGTTTTTATTCAGCAGCACAGAGATAAAGTGCAGTTTCTTCCCAGTGCCCATCTGAAATTAATTATTTTAATACCTCTACCAAAGAAATCTTTGATAGGCTCCTGACTTTAAATAGTTATACCCACACCCCAAGCAGTTCATTCGGGGGCTCTTACCTGATGGTAAGATACTAGTAAGGTTTTCCAGATTCTCAAAGTTCCAGAGGGCTGGCTACCTGTGTAACATTTAAAGATGAAATCTTTGATGAATTTATCTTACAGATTAACTCATAAAAAAGAAAATTGGGAATTCCTTTCAAAAACATTGTAGAACTTTTAAATATCTTTAGTTATTATAAAAAGTTTTCATAATAAATATTTGAAGCCAGTGCATTTAAGTTAAATGAAAGTTCCTCCACCACACAGTTCATTCCCAAAATGACAACTCTTAAAAGTTCGTTTTGTGTTCTTTCTCAATATTCCTACGTGACACACCTGTATTGTTTCGAATTTGAAAAATAAAAAGGGATCATTCTGTGTAAGCTCAAAGATCTACAACCTCCTTTCTCCCAATCATCTATTATAGACACCCTTCCATGTCAGTATATTTGTTGCTTCATTCTTTTTAAGGACTGTGCCAGTTGTATTCCATAATATGAATGTGCCATAACTTTAGCCATTCCTCTGTTAATGAACATGTAGCGGGCTTAGTGAACAACTTTATATACATGTCCTTCCCCCCCTTAGTGCGGATTTCTTGAGGAATTGATGGGTCAAAGGTAACACAGGTTTAAAATTTTGATAGATGTCAGATTTTCCCTTTGAAAGGTGTCAGCCTACACACCTATCAGTAATATATAAGTCTTCTTTTCCCATGTGCTTACCTGTGTGAGGAAATCATTAATCAAGGACCAATGTTTAAATGACTTATTGGATTGAATTGAGTAAGTGCTATAAAGCATAATTTTATGTTCCAGTTTGTTTTCAACGGAAGTATTGAGCAGCAGTGAATTTGAAGCATCTGTAACAAAAAAATTACTCACCTTGGCTCATAGCTGACAAGTATTCTTATTAATCTGTAGCAGTCAATGGGAGAACTAATGGTTGATTTTTATATCATTCTTATAAGGTAAGGTTGTCATTAAAAATCCCCTTAATAATTTATGTATCATTCTGTAACTTTATCCAAATTCTTTTCAAAGCCTGCAAAGTGTGATACAAATTTTGGGTGGAAATAGTGATACTAAAAGTATATTCTATTTTTTTGTTAAACAGTTACTTAGGTTCTCAAGAATGTCTTTCCCTGTAAAATCATTAATTTCTTGAAAACTTTTTTTAAGAGGTTTCACTCTTGGTCTAATTAAAATATCAGTCTGTGTGCTTAATGTCCTGGGACTGAACATTTCTACTCCAATGTCACTGAGTGGTGTGCAAGCAGGTACAGTACCTTACCTGAGATCTGCGCTGCCAGACTTCCTGAGGCTCCATCCCTCTCCAGAAAAGTCCCTGATCTTGCACGACACTGCTTTGCATACATTTGAACTGTAACTGGGATATCATATTATCTTCTAAAATTAAGAACAGATAGTAAATACAAGATAGTATGTTAAGTAACAGTAAATTAAGAACAGATAGTAAATCACACTTGGCGATGTATTATTGGTATTTTTTCTTTTGCTGTTTTTAGTCAGAGGCAGTAAGATAACACATATAGTTTATTAACTGACAGTATTTACAGGAAATTTTTGTCTTGGAGGTGGTTTTTTTCTGACAGTATTAACCTATGTGTCCATATTGTAATATTCGGACAGTTAACTTTTTTCTCTGCAAATGCATGCTCACTAGATGATAATCATAGGAATGCTACTTTGGATTTATAATGTACTTCCTATGGAGACCTTATTAACTAATTTGTGATGTCTCTAGAAGGAGTGGGGTAGCAGGTGGTCTCAACTCCTCATTCTTATATTTGCTCTTTCAGTAAATAACGTCAAGCCTTAGCTAAAAACCGAGGAAGCATCCTTGATTCCTATCTTGCCCTCACATCCTGAATCTGATAAGATACTAAGCCTTATTTTTCTGTGCCTGAAATCATCTTTTGAATTTGTTCTTCATCTCTTTAGCCTCTATTCTATTTCTAACCCTCACCATTACTGCTGAATTAATTACTTGTGTCCCCCATCCTCCAAACTGTGTTCTTGGGGACAAAAAGTCTGACATGTTTGGTTTTGTCTGCCTGACCCTGTCTTGGCACTTTGTCAATATTTAATCATTGTTTAACCAGAAATGAATTCCAGCCTGCATGATTGCAAAACCTTCCTAGTGATCGCACTGACTCTTGATTTTTCCCTCCTTTAGTCCATATTCCAAAACACAAATGGGTTCATGCGTCCTCACTTCAAATATTCAGTGTCACTCTCATGCTTATATAATGAGATCTAAATTCTCCACATGGCATTTAAGATTCAAATCTACTTTTCCAGCCTCATCTTCAGTCATCCTGCTTTCCTTCCCACATCTCCATTATCACACTTACCATATCAAACTGTAGTTATTTATTGGCAGCTTTGTCTACCCCAGTAGACTATAAACTTCTTGAGGGCAAGAGTTGTCTTATTTTACTTTTATTACATCCAGTGCTTATCTGAGCTGCATGAAGTAAACACTCTAACAGTTAATGGTTAGAATCTATTTGAAATTTATTCAAAGTACTTAGAATGGCTGCTATTTTACACAGAGGAATTGAAATCAAATAAACAGAGTATATGTTTTATTTTTTTTAATTTTATTTTATTATGTTATGTTAGTTACCATACATTATATCATTAGTTTTTGATGTACTGTTCCATGATTCATTGTTTGCGTGTAACACCCAGTGCTCCATGCAGAACGTGCCCTCTTTAATACCCATCACCGGACTAACCCATACCCCCACCCCTCTCCCCTCTAAAACCCTCAGTTTGTTTCTCAGAGTCCATAGTCTCTCATGGTTCATCTCCCCATCCGATTTGCCCCCCTTCATTTTTCCCTTCCTACTATCTTTTTTTTTTTTTTTAACATATAATGTATTATTTGTTTCAGAGGTACAGGTCTGTGATTCATCAGTCTTACACAATTCACAGTGCTCACCATAGCACATACCCTCCCCAGTGTCCATCACCCAGCTTCCCCCCATCTCTCCCACTCCCACCACTCCAGCAACCCTCAGTTTGCTTCCTGAGATTAAGAGTCTCTTATGGTTTGTCTCCCTCTCTGGTTTCATCTTATTTCATTTTTCCCTCCCTTCCCCTGTGATCCTCTGTCTTGTTTCTCAAATTCCTCATATCAGTGAGATCATATGATACTTGTCTTTCTCTGATTGACTTATTTCGCTTAGCATAATACCCTCTAGTTCCATCCATCTCATTGCAAATGGCAAGATTTCAGTTTTTTGATGGCTGCATAATATTCCATTGTGTGTGGGGGTGCCTGGGTGGCTCAGTTGGTTGAGCGACTGCCTTCGGCTCAGGTCATGATCCTGGAGTCCCGGGATCGAGTCCCGCATCGGGCTCCCTGCTCGGCAGGGAGCCTGCTTCTCCCTCTGACCCTCCCCCTTCTCATGTGCTCTCTCTCTCATTCCCTCTCTCTCTCTCTCTCTCAAATAAATAAAAAATCTTTAAAAATAAATTAATTAATTTAAAAAAATATTCCATTGTGTGTGTATATATAGATACATATGTATATATGTATCACATCTTGTTTATCCATTCATCTGTTGATGGATATCTTGGCTCTTTCTATAGTTTGGGTATTGTGGACATTGCTGCTATAAACATTGGGGTGCATTTACCCCTTTAGATCACTGCATTTGTATCTTTGGGGTAAATACACAGTAGTGCAATTGCTGGGTCATAGGGTAGTTCTATTTTCCACTTTTTGAGGAACCTCCATACTGTTTTCCAGAGGGAAACTGGGAACTGCACCAGCTTGCGTTCCCACCAACAGTGTAGGAGGGTTCCCCTTTCTCCGCATCCTCGCCAACATCTGTCATTTCCTGACTTAATTTTAGCCATTCTGACTGGTGTGAGGTGATATCTCATTGAGGTTTTGATTTGGATTTCCCTGATGCCGAATGATGTTGAGCACTTTTTCATGTGTCTGTTGGCCATCTGGATGTCTTCTTTGCAGAAATGTCTGTTCATGTCTTCTGCCCATTTCTTGACTGGGTTGTTTGTTCTTTGGGTGTTGAGTTTGGTAAGTTCTTTATACATTTTGGATACTAGCCCTTTATCTGATATGTCATTTGCAAATATCTTCTCCCATTCTGTCAGTTGTCTTTTGGTTTTGTTGACTGTTTCTTTTGCTGTGCAAAAGCTTTTTATCTTGATGAAGTCCCAGTAGTTCATTTTTGCCCTTGCTTCCCTTGCCTTTGGCAATGTGTCTAGGAAGAAGTTGCTGTGGCTGAGGTGGAAGAGGTTGCTGCCTGTGTTCTTCTCCAGGATTGTGATGGACTCCTGTCTCACATTTAGGTCTTTCAACCATTTGGAGTCTATTTTTGTGTGTGGTGTAAGGAAATGGTCCAGTTTCATTCTTCTGCACGTGGCTGTCCAATTTTCCCAACACCATTTGTTGAAGACACTGTCTTTTTTCCATTGGACATTCTTTCCTGCTTTGTCGAAGATTAGTTGACCATAGAGTTGAGGGCCCATTTCTGGGCTCTCTATTCTGTTCCACTGATCTATGTGTCTGTTTTTGTGCCAGTACCATACTGTCTTGATGATTACAGCTTTGTAATAGAGCTTCAAGTCTGGAACTGTGATGCCACCAGCTTTGCTTTGCTTTTTCAACATTCCTCTGGCTATTCGGGGTCTTTTCTGGTTCCATACAAATTTTAGGATTATTTGTTCCATTTCTTTGAAAAAAGTTCGTGGTATTTTGATAGGGATTGCATTGAATGTGTAAATTGCTCTAGATAGCATAGACATTGTCACAATATTTGTTCTTCTGATCCATGAGCGTGGAACGTTTTTCCATTTCTTTGTGTCTTCCTCAATTTCTTTCATGAGTATTTTATACTTTTCTGAGTACAGATTCTTTGCTTCTTTGGTTAGATTTATTTGGTTAGATTTATTCCTAGGTATCTTATGGTTTTGGGTGCAATTGTAAATGGGATTGACTCCTTAATTTCTCTTTCTTCTGTCTTGTTGTTGGTGTATATAAATGCCACTGATTTCGGTGCATTTATTTTATGTCCTGCCACTTTACTGAATTCCTCTCTGAGTTCTAGCAGTTTTGGGGTGGAGTCTTTTGGGTTTTCCACATAAAGTATCGTATCATCTGCAGTGAGTGAGCGTTTTGACTTCTTCTTTGCCAATTCGGATGCCTTTGATTTCTTTTTATTGTCTGATTGCTGAGGCTAGGATTTCTAGTAGTATGTTGAATAGCAGTGGTGATAGTGGACATCCCTGCCGTGTTCCTGACCTTAGGGGAAAAGCTCTCAGTTTTTCCCCATTAAGAATGATATTCGCTGTGGGTTTTTCATAGATGGCTTTTATGATATTGAGGTATGTACCCTCTATCCCTACACTCTGAAGAGTTTTAATCAAGAAAGGATGCTATACTTTGTCAATGCTCTTCTGCATCTATTGAGAGGATCATATGGTTCTTGTTCTTTCTTTTAGTAATGTATTGTATCACATTGATTGATTTGTGGGTGTTGAACCAACCTTGCAGCCCAGGAATAAATCCCACTTGGTCGTGGTGAATAATTCTTCACCACTGTTGGATCCTATTGGCTAGTATTTTGGTGAGAATTTTTGCATCCATGTTCATCAGGGATATTGGTCTGTAGTTCTCCTTTTTGATGGGGTCTTTGTCTGGTTTTGGGATCAAGGTAATTCTGGCCTCATAAAACGAGTTTGGAAGTTTTCCTTCCATTTCTATTTTTTGGAACATTTTCAGAAGAATGGGTATTAATTCTTCTTTAAATGTTTGGTAGAATTTCCCTGGGAAGCCATCTGGCCCTGGGCTTTTGTTGGGAGATTTTTGATGACTGCTTCAACTTCCTTAGTGGTTATAGGTCTGTTCAAGTTTTCTGTTTCTTCCTGGTTCAGTTTTGGTAATTGATACATCTCTAGGAATGCATCCATTTCTTCCAGATTGTCTAATTTGTTGGCATATAGTTGCTCATAATATGTTCTTATAATTGTTTGTATCTCTTTGGTGTTGGTTGTGATCTCTCCTCTTTCATTCATGATGTTATTTATTTGGGTCCTTTCTCTTTTCTTTCTGGTAAGTCTGGCCAGGGGTTTATCAATCTTATTAATTCTTTTAAAGAAGCAGCTCCTAGTCTCGTTGATCTGTTCTACTGTTCTTTTGGTTTCTATTTCATTGATTTCTGCTCTGATCTTTATTATTTCTCTTCTCCTGCTGGGTTTACGCTTTATTTGCTGTTCTTTCAACAGCTCCTTTAGGTGTAGGGTTAGGTTGTGTATTTGAGACCTTTCTTGTTTCTTGAGAAAGGCTTGTATTGCTATATACTTTCCTCTTAGGACTGCCTTTGCTGCATCCCAAAGATTTTGAATAGTTGTGTTTTCATTTTCATTTGTCTCCATGAATTTTTTTAATTCTTCTTTAATTTCCTGGTTGACCCACTTATTTTTTAGTAGGATGCTCTTTAGCCTCCATGTATTTGAGTTCTTTCCAACTTTCCTCTTGTGATTGAGTTCTAGTTTCAAAGCATTGTGGGGTCCAAAAATATGCAGGGAATGATCCCAATCTTTTGGTACCGGTTGAGACCTGATTTGTGACCTAGGATGTGATCTGTTCTGGAGAATGTTCCATGGGCACTAGGTAATAATGTGTATTCTGTTGCTTTCTGATGGAATGTTCTGAATATATCTGTGAAGTCCATTTGGTCCAGTGTGTCATTTAAAGCCTTTATTTCCTTGTTGATCTTTTGAGTATATGTTTTATGCTTGTGGAAGTTAATGCACACCAACTAGGAAATGCAGAATATATCATCATGAAGATGATATTCTGTAACAGGTAATCACAGTTAGCATTCTCACATAGTTTTCAGTCTTTTTTTTTTTTTTAAGTATTAGTGTTGTTTAGATGATTAGATTTTTTTTAAAAAGTACTTCACGGCTATCCTTTATAACCTTGAACCCATAACTGAATGAGCTGCTGCATAGAAATTGAAATCAGTGTTCCCTCATCTGGCAGTTATCTGGTTTTCCACAGGTTGTCATATTTCCAACTTAAGTCCAGTCTCATACATTTGAAGTGACAGTGGAAAGAGAGCTAGGCCCCATCTTGGAAAACTGTATTTGAATTTCAGTTCTGATGTTTAGTAGTTGTGTATAGCTTTATTGAATATGCTGCTGCGTTTATGAAAATATGAATATAATACCTACTTTGCAGAGTTGTGATTATTTCATTCAGTTATATATCTATGACAGCCTGGCATTATTTCCTTTTACCATCTTGGAATTCAATAAATATTAGTTGTTTTCAGTGTAAAGGTATGCCTAAATGAACTATAAAACTGCCTACCCTCTGATTCTGTATTTACTTAGGAAGCAATCTATATTGTGTCATAACCAAGGAGAAGCTTAGGAATGTGTTGGTGATACCTGCTTAGGCTGCCCGTGCATTCCTGGGGGTCGTCAGAGTGTCTGTTGGTGCTCTGTACTAGCATTGCATCTATGTGCTCTGAAAGCCTTTTATAATATCTTCATACCTCTTCTCACCCCTACGTAGTGCTGCCCCCTCATCCCCAGCTCCCCACACACATACCCAGATTCAGAGTCAGCAAGTTCAGAAAATCTTGCACGCTGGTGTGACCTTGCAAAGTACAAGGCTAGAGAATGTCGTGGAAGAAAAAGAATTATAGAAACCTCATCTTGTGGGTTTGGTGTAAGATTCTGAAGAGGCCTCCTTCAAAACATCCTTTGTTTTCCTATGAAAAATATGTGGAAATTAACTTGTAGGATATTAAGAGGAAATTTTATAAAAGAGGATATTATAATAATGGTGGTGCTGATTCAAGTAGCTAACATTTGTTGAGCAGCAACTGTGTGCCAAGTACTGTTTCAAATGCTGTCATAGGTCTTACGTCATTTCATCCTCACAAATTCCCAGAAGTAGATACTCACATTACCCCCTTTTCATTTATAAGTGAGGAAACTGGTGCAAGAGTGGTTTGCACAAGGTCACACAGTAAACAAAACAGACCTTTTATCCTATTTACTATTATAATGACGTCTCATAGAAACTAAATTCCAGTGGATAAGGTCTGAAACAGACTTTCCTTGAGCATAAATATGTTCCAAAGCTAATGTTACTCTAGAAAGGCAGTGTGGTATAGGAAAAAGAGTATGTGTGTACATTTTGAGGTCAGGCCAATGTAAGATCAAATCCTGGTTACTTAACACCCATAGGCAAGTTAATCAACCTCAGAATCTCAGTTTCTCCTCTGTAAAATGGGTAATAATCAAATCTCTCTTGCTGAAATGTTGAAATGATGACCGAGATGATAAACGTAGTAGCCTGGTCTTCAATAAATGGTGACCTACTTCAGACACAGGTATAGGCTCATCTTTAGCATGTGTGCCAGAGGTGATACAGGTAATGATTTTGAGTACTACAACCTTAATGTGTCTTTTCTGTTTCATGATGAGGCTCCTGTTGCAGGATTACTTGGAGTATCACAGAATTTACGTACGCTTCTCATTGCATTGACAAAGACCTTCCATTCATGCAAAAGAACAGTGCCATTCTCCACAACACATGCGCTTCCCATCTTGAAAAATTGGAGATAATGTTGACCAGATTCATGTAATAAAAATTATACTTTCTTCTAAACATAAATCCATGAGTAAATAGAAACAAAGCAGTATACTGCCATTTCCAGTGATTGAATCTTTACGTGTTTCTGTTGGCTGTTTTTGGAGACCTTTGATACAGAATTAGAGTTCAGTTTTGCTACAATTTATTTAACAAACTCACCACACTTTGAATGGATTGGCTTTCACGGACAGCATCTTAAAGAATTGCCATCTCTTGATAAAACAAGTGTGTTCTAACTGACCTCATTGACCCAAACATGCGCAGAGCAGCTTTTTCCAAAAGTGGTAATGGATTTGACTGATCAGTCTTCTGCCTCTGTTTTCATCTCAGCTAATACTCTTTGTGACCAGTGTCATTTCTTTGCAAGATAGCCAACTGGGGTTGGGTGCTATCTTTAGCTGTAGGGACCAAGTGAAGTTTCTAGAAATAAACAGGACTTAAACCTTTGCTTCATTTGGGGAGGGGATATCAACAATTGAGAAGTCCTAGAATATTTTAAGTGATATAAGTCAATGTGGGATACATTGAGTAAAAATGTGTGGAAAGAAAAAATGTATTCAAAGTCTGAAATACCAGACTCTGATCATGAATTTGCTGCTTTGTAGCGGTGTGAGTTTGGGGAAAATTATTTAACCTCTGAGTCTCCATTTTATCATGAAAATGCTGCAGTTAACTATCTTTTTGGGAGGTTGAGTGAAGCAGTGAATGAATATAGGGATGAATGATGCTGCTGATGAAGGTCTATCACAAGAGGCTGTGACAGGTCTTCGGAATAGGAAAAAATGGATTCAAAAGTAACTTGTCAGTTACAACCTGGGTGAGCTCAAGCAAGTCGTTTGACCCTCGTTATTATTATGACTACCACTACTAGAAAAGTCTGGATATGACTTAACTGATTGCAGACTAATCAACATTAGAGTTTGAGTCAAGACATACCCTTGATTTTGTAATACGTAAACCCTTTAGGGGCAAAGACTGTCACATATACCTTAAGATTACTTCATCTTCTACAGTGCCATGCTGTGATGGCATTTGGTGTTGGTTGAGTGGTGACTATGGATGGGCTCCATGCTGGGTCCTATATTTGAGGCACAAATGAAGAAGAACCCCCAGCTTTATCTATGGGAACATTTCACTGTGATTGGCGGGGCTCTGCAGTCATATTTTATCAGAGCTAATTGGAGAGTCCTTTCTGTTTCCATATTACAGTGTGGGAAGAAGTGGATACATTTGAATCTGCAATTTGTATGCATTGACTAAGGAGCTGAAAGCTTTTAAATGTGTTTATTTTTAAAAGAAAGGAAATGCATGTTCTGGCTCCTGGTTTCTCTAACACTGTCCTCATTTTGTGCTTTCTCTTAACTGAAAGATGCATCCTCCCCCAAGTAATTACAGAGGCCCTGCCTTATAAGAAAAAATAAAATAAAATTTTAGTGTTTTTATCAAAGACTTCCACAGATTTGTTTTTTAAGAGAAGGACCTCAGAATTGTAATTGTGGTTATTTAACACAATTTTCTGTTATGTAACAAGCTGCTATTCACCAGTAATAGCCAATTAGAAGAGAAAATATCTTGTACTACTAATTGTAATTATCATTATAAAGCAATTAATAGCAGGAACTGTTGTTGAGCAGTAATATAACAGCAATCAAGCTGTCTTTGTTAAAGCACCATACACCTAATTTCCACACCTGGAGGAGGGGAGGGGTAGGAAAAGAAGGTGAAAAAGTGTCTGGAAGCTTATTGGAATTTTTGATATTTGAAAGCTTTATAAATATGCACCCGCATGAATAAAAGTAATGCTAATACCTACTAGGACTTTGAGGGTTTTTTTCTAGCAGCAATGATCATAGATAGTACTGTTTCATAGAAAGCTCACTGGAAAAGGAGCCAGAGACCTGAGTTTTAATTTGACTTCTGCTTCTAACGGACTCTCTGATTTTAGAGAAGTTATTTGCCCTCATGGTTAAGATTTCCTGGTTTGTAAACAAGAGAATTCATTTATATTAGCATCCTTTCAACTGCATCTTTCAAATATCAATAAAATAAAGAGAAGGCAGGTTTACAGCTAGGGAGCCAATTATACATGTACTAGAGTCTGTGTAGAAAGAAAACAAGCATATCTGTGTATTCCCTTAAGAATTCGTTGCACATGTGAGTGTAATTGACCAGGTGTATCAAGGTAGAAAATTTGTGGAGAACCACTGCAATAGGTAACTTCTAGGGTCTCTTATTCCAAGAGAGTATGGCTAGATCAGTAGGACACATATCTGGCATGGATATTTGCCAAAGCAAGAGATAATGAAGACCCACACTAGAATTTAATAATATGCCTTTGTTAACGAAGTCAGGTGATTGCTCAGTCCTGTAAAGAAATTCCTGAGATTAGAAAAACAATGCTGGGACACAGCAGGTGGCATATGAAGATTCTCCCTTTGATAGGCTGAGCATCTGCTTGGGCCCTGTCATGAGGAAGGCCCAGAGACAGCAGGCAGAGAATGCCACAAAGATGATAAAACAGATGTCAGTTAAGTATAAACAGGTCTAGAACCGTGCTCAACTCCAAATACAACGAAAGACGGGGACTTTTAGCCAAGGAGCAGGTTAAGGGCAGGGGGATGGAAAATACTAAGAGGAAATATGGCTAAACAGACTTGACAAGATTCTTGCTAAAGGCAAGCCAGGGTGAGATACCAGATAATGACATACCACCTGGAGGATGGTAAGAGGATGAGGAACCACATCAGATACTGAGGATGGGAGATTGAACTGACTTAGCAGGATTCTTGCAAAAACTGGGCTGGTGAGGCCTAATCAAGAAAAGGATTCAGAGGAGCCTTCAGGAAACCAAAGTTTGGTCAAGGAGAGAATCTTTGTCAGTAGCAGGAACACAATCACAAATAAACTGGACTTTAGGGACAGGTCTCAAGCCATTAAAAAACCTAAGAGAAACAAGAGGAACATAGATTCTGGGTGAGGCATCAAATCAGACAGCTTACGGAATCAGGGCAACGGGTTGAGGACTCAGTTACTGGAAAAGGTATACAAGTTGAGGCTTGGTTCCAAGCTATTAGTCACATGCCCAATGACTAGCATCCCGGACCCAGATGGAGATGAGGCCAAGACTGGGTTGATGTGGAGCCACAGGGCTGATGTAGAGCCACTGGGTTGAGGTGGTCCCCTGCTGGAGCAGAGCCAAATTGCTGGTGGGTTTAGGGACCCCTACCATGCTGATTGGCAGTATTGGCAGAGGCCTAGCTCCAGGCAACTCATTACAGTTGCCCATATGGCCACTGAACTCCTAACCCTGAGCTCATTAATCCTGAATAATCAGCCAGTTGTAATATAATTCTCAAGTATAAGGTAATAACACCCTTTCTTTCTCATGACCCTTAGACTACATGGAATTTGATGCCTCAGAGAAAGATTCCTGTTCTTGATCTTTTTCCTTGTGAAACATCTGAACAGATTATGATGTTAATAATTCCCCCCCGTTAACGTGATATTTTTAGGTATCAGAAGTTATAGTTGTTTCTATATAGAGCACAATCCTGTTTTCCTTTTATTACATGAAACTCTGAGTACATCCAACCATATGAATTTATACATTCTTAGAGCCTAAATGAATTAAACTTTTAGGTAATGGACCAAAAAAAAATTCACTTTTTGCTGTTATGCTTTTGAGAGATATTCATAGAAAATTGTGTTCTCATTGTTTTCATTTGTCTATGTGACCGAAGTAGATAGGGCTAATGTAAATTTAGTATGCTGTTTATGTTTTTAGGGATGATATTTCAGGACTCCATAGAATCATAAGACAGAAGTATTATATATAATGCCTTTTTACACAAAGAATTTCATGATCAAATAATTTGCAGTTACTGACTTAAACTTATAGCTTCCTTACTTCAGGACTTTAGTATGCTAATTTTTGTGACCAGGAGATAAATATTATACTGTAGTTTCCCAAATAGTTGACCACTATCTTTTTCTCAGCTAGCACACATTAACATTTCATGGGATTCTAGTGTTCCATGGAATTTGATTTGGGAAATGCTAGTCAGGGTCATTTTCCTCTTAAGCAGATCATATTTATTAGGAGCTTAGACATCCCAAAAGTTCATCTGTAAACATGTTCAAGAAGAGATCGTTCACCCTGTGTCTATAGTAATAACCATTGTCATTCATTTTTATGGCTTTCCTATTTTACTTCAAGTCCTTAGTGGGGGGGAAATAAGCATAGAGTAGTAGGCACAGGGTAGAAACAAAAAGCATAACTATTTGTTGTGCCTCAGGGAGATGTAACATCCTCTAAGGAGCATTTTCCCCCCATTATATCCAGAACGCCAGAGTTCTTTTGAAAATGTCCATGGTAGTAATGAAATACTTAAATAAACAAAACCCAGCCCTCGAGCACAATACGAGAACTCTTCAAATCAATGTCTTTTGTTTATTTTAGTACCCCTTTCTTAGAACATTTGAATTATCTGAATATTGAACAATAAAAAAGGAAAGTGTTCCTAAGTTACCAATTTCTGACCTACTGTTCCAGGGCACTCAAGCCTGTGCTTCTTATTAAGTCAGGTAACCACAGCTATTTAATGCATTATTTAAGGTTATAAAAATTTAATTCACGTTCCTCTATCAACTTTCATTTACTTGAAGAATGTAGGTTGGTTGCAATTTTTTTTTTAATTGCCTGTATATGGCATCATTGTCAGAAATGTCAGAGTTTCTGAATTACTATTTATTAATGAAATGATGAATCCAGGCAGCTCTTTGATGTAAAATCCACAACTAGTGTGATGTAGAGGAATTTTTTAGTGAAAGGTTTTTTAAAACAGCTTAGAAATGATTCATTGGACCATTGTTACTCACTTCTAGTTAGCAGTATTCAGAGCAAACTGGCAAATCTCCATTTCTTCAGGATTCTCACTTAAAATGTGATTTCAGAGTAAACCAATTAAGGCAAGCAGTGCATATGTGAAAGAATTGGATTGTTCTCTTTATATTGTCACCTTCTTCTAAAGTTTCATGTTTGTTGATATCCCTTGTGATAATACATTAATCAGATTCTGAATTCATCTTATATATGGATAATTATCAAAAGTTATTGTCATATTATTAATATTAGCTGATCTTTGGACCCTGCTGTGAAAGTCACACATACTTGTAGAAACTCAAACACATTTTCAAATACTTAGGGACTTTTTTTTTTTAAGTTATATCCTGCATAAGTTACACTTATCAATGTAAACCTCCTCCCTTTCTCTTTCTCTCATACTTAAATTTAAAATCTTAGCTTAAATGTCACTTTTCGTATGAAGCCATTCTTGAACCAGAGACTGAATTAGCTACACACTTCTTTGAAGCCTTAATCATATAGTTACCTAGGAGAATCGCATTACCTGCTTGTAGAGAGAGAAATTTTAATTCAAATAGTTCAACTGATATAAACTGTATGAGTTTCCAAAGGCCACCTGTAACAAATTACCACAAACTGGTGGCCTAGAAAAACAAATTTATTCTGTCACAGTTCTGAAGGCCAGAAGGCTGAAATCAAGATGTCAGCAGGGCCACATTGCCTCTGAAGCCTCTAAAGGAGAATCTGGGAGCATCAGTCATCCTTGGCTTTTGGCAGCGTAACGCCTATTTCTGCTTCTGTCTTCATATAGCCTTCTTCCCTATGTCTCTTTGTCTCCTCCTTTTCTGTCTCTTGTAAAGACTTCAGTCATTGCATTTAGAGCCCACCCTAATCCAGGATGATCTCATCTCAAGATATTTACCTTAATTATTCTACAGAGACCCTTATTCCACATAAGGACACATCTGAGGTTCCAGGTGAATATCTCTCTTGAGTCACCATTCAATCCATTATACATATTGAAGATACTCCCTTTTTTCAGGTTGCCTTCTTCCTGACCTAGCCAAGGAGTGTGTGCACAGGCGAGTGCTTGTTTTCATGTAAGTTGGGGAGAGGAAGGGTCCCCCCCTCTCTTTTTAAAGTACTCTGCAGCACATGGTACCTGCTGTGTGACTTTATGGACATTGGAATTTATACATTGACCTTATTCTCGTGAATATTAAGCTCCTTATAGAAAGTCACCACCAAGGATTCAGATAGAGCTTATGAAATATCGCTAGTCTTATGCTGGGGCTTTTCCATCCCTGTTATTTTTTACTTTCCTCATTTTTTTATTGTTTTAGGTACTCAGATTGTACATAGTACCTGCTAAGTCCTTTTGCTTATTGACTGATAGCTATTGTCCTTTGTACTTACAGCCCCTGAAATTTGGTCTCTTCCTGAGGTTGCGAGCATAGTACAGTGAAAAGAACACTAAACTTATAGACAAGAATCCAGTTCATGTTTTAGTTGTGTGACTTTAAATACATTATACTCTCTGAACTTCTATTTTCTCATAATTACAGTAGAAATAATAATCTTTCTTATCTGGCAGTTTAATACCGAGATGTTTAGGAGATGATTTATAAAATGTAATGGGTTATATAAATAAAGCAGAGGTATATTAATATCATGCTGAAATGTACATCTTTGGATTTACTGACTAGTGCCTTTCTACTTTGACCATCCTTTCTATCCTGACTATGACTGGGCTCTTTCCCCTTTAAACTGTCAGTCACGTATCAGTTAATCTAAATATTTATAGAGTATTTGAGCTAGGAGTGACATTGGGATAAGTCACTTTGGAAAATATTTTAAAAGGACACGACATAGTTTCTGTCTTGCTTATAGTCTAAATAGAGAAGAGACACACATACCAGTAACTAGGTTAAGCTCCCACCAGTGGATAGAGGAATGGATAGAGAAAAAATTTGCTTGAAAGGGATGATCATAATTGGCTTCATGGAAGAAGTGAGAGAGACTAGAGGACTAGGAAAGACTCTAGGAGGCAGGAAGTTGGATAGAGTACCTGAGCCTCAGGGAGAAAAAAAAAGAGGCAGGTGTCATCCAGGGACATTTCAGAAACTGCTTAAAGCTTCAGAGTAAAGAGAGAAGTAGTGGGAGATAAAATGCAATAAAAGACTACATCTGATAACCATCTTAGAAGAACCAAGAAGCTGTCTAGTGCTCAGGCCCTTATTTATGAGGATGTGTATATTTCACGATTTGGATCTTTGTTCTCCTTCAGGCCAAATGGTCTCCAGAAGTAGTTAGTAGAATCTCCCTAATTAGAAACAAGAGAGCACACAGACATTTTGCCTTATAGATCAAAAAGGACACTTTTGATTTTCTTAGGCTCTGAGTTTTACCGAGCATTTATTGAGCACTAATTACATGCTAAATCCTGAAGGCACAAAAAAATAATAAGACAAAATCCCTGCCCCGAAGGAGACACTTGTCTAGTAGAGGATAATAATGCAGAAGTACAATAAAAGATCACACTGAAGCAAAGAGGTAACTGTCACATACGCTTCTTACCTATCAGAGAGGTTTGGGTAGGCTTCTCCAGGAGTAATACATAGGCCAAGGTCTTTGCCAGGTGAGATAGGCCTTTTGATAGAGGAAGCTGCATGAGGAAAGGCTTGAAGATGCCCTACAAGTATGTATTATCATAGCCTAAAATGATGTGGTGGAGACAAGGCTGAGAGACAAGCCTGAAAAGGGGGCAAGGGTTGTATTAAAAAGGAGTTTGTGGACCTAGCAAAAGAACTTGGATTATGTCCTACATGATGGGGAGTGTTTTAGGTGAGTGAATAACATGAATCAGATTTTCTGACTAAAAACCACCTCGTGGCAGTCCTAATGTGAAGATGCATGTACAGAGGCAGGACAAGTAGGTCAGAGGCTCTTGTTAATGGAGCACGTTCCTTAAGCGGTTCAAACTGGATGTGAAGGTCAGTAAGTCTTTCTAAAATGTGTAAACTATCATGTCTCCTTCCAGCTCAAAAGCCAGCTATGATTTCTCCATGCCTATAGGAAAAAGCCCAAAATGAAAGTATATCCTCATTCAAGACTCCTCATTGCCTGTCACCACTAATTTAATCTGCTACTTTACCACATGTAGCTGAGGGTTTTCTTTTTCTTGCTTACAGGTAGCCCCTCCTCAGTTGGGAGATCAGCATTAGGAGAATAATCTAAGAAGCCAGAGCACTCCATTGAGTGCTCACCTGACTTTGTCAAGCGGAAATTTGCACTTTGAATTTTTATTTTCTAGATGAAAGTAATTTTTGAGTTATGTTTTTCTTAGTTATTTCTAAGAAATCTTTTTTTTTCTAAGAAAAGTTGCTATCTTTTCTATCATTAACAATGCCCGTAAAAGCCTGCACTTCTATATTTTTGTTTTGATCCATGGCAACTTTTACCAGATACTCATAATTAAGCTCCAGATTTTGTGCAAATCTGATAAGAATTTTCAAACAAGACCGCACATCATTTGGGAGGGTGATTGTGTATATTTAAAATTGTGTGTGTATATGTATGTGCGATAAAAATTTTGATTTGTTGTAAACGTTTTTAAATGTTGATGTGTTAATTTGGCCTGATTAACCAGAAAGGTGAAATGCTGGTTTGTTGCTATATTTTTTCTCTTAATGAAAACTTAGATATGTTTCTACTGCAGATCCTTCATCTGGTCTAACACAACTGATATAAGTCCAAGGTCATCCTGATCCAGTATTCAGAGGTATTGAATTTTCCAGTAGGGTACTTCTTTTTTAGTGATAAACTGCATTTTTTTTGTGAGTAGCTCAGTTAACTCTGAGGTCTCTGATGAATGCCATCTGGTTCTAATGATGGATCACAGTTTTTCAGATTGTTTTTGGCTCCTTTCATCTCCCCATTCTCCTTTTTTTTTCTATTTTGTTAATTTATTATTATAACATTACTTCCTTGCCTATGAATGTTTTTACTGTTTTTTCTTTAAATCTTCTTTAACATGAATGACATCTCAATTTCTGAAAGTAAGCAAACATACCATCATGGCAGTATTTTTATCATGTACTGGGATCAGGCAACCATAGAACTTTCTTCGTTCAAAGAATCTTTCATTTGATCAGTATACAGGTTATTTTATATATTCCTCCCTAATACCGAGTATATTTGCTTGAAATAGGTATGGGGAAAATCTTGTCTATTATGATGGTAGTTTCCACTTCATTAGGAAAGAAAATTGGTATCAATTTAAAGTATTCTGCTGTTTTCTCCTCTTGGCTCCCTTGGTGAAAACAACAGCAGTATCCAGGGACTGCCACCCATCCCCCTCCAAAAAGGGTTTCTGCCCCTTAACTACAGTGATTTCAAAGCCTTTGTCCCATAAAGGTCATATATTAAAAACTTAACAGATGATTTTTATTTTTTTTTTATTTATTTATTTGAGAGAGAATGAGCGAGAGCACTTGAGAGGGAGGAGGATCAGAGGGAGAAGCAGACTCCCTGCTGAGCAGGGAGCCCCATGCGGGACTCGATCCTGGGACTCCAGGATCATCACCTGAGCCGAAGGCAGTCGCCCAACAAACTAAGCCACCCAGGCGCCCTGAACAGATGATTTTTAAAGTAAATAATGAGATCTGGGGAATTAAGATACCATTGGGAGTCAGTATAATTGGGATTAAAGTGTCAAGGGATAGACAGACAACATGAATTGCAAGAAAAAGGAACAAGGTATCAACTAGATAAAAGAAGAAACCTTGTGAAATCAAATAAGGTGTGTCCATTTGGAGATTAGAACAAAGTAGTCTGTTTGAAATAGTTTGTGGATTAACACTTAATTCATGAAGGATAATGCTCTGAATTTTTAAGTGTGCCTATTCCTATTTTTGAGTTGATTTTCCTACTTGCAATTAATTTGAAAGCCAGATTGCAAATAAAGTACTGAGAATTGAGGCCACTTCTCTGAGATTACTGGTAGTGCAGGCATGCGTGTGTGCACAAACAATAGCACACAGCAGTGTTTGATGACAATCTAGGCATTATAGTTGAAGTTGCTCTCTGGGATGATATTCCCTCAAGATCCCCTGAGTCCTGACTCTGAATAGCAATTGTGTATCAAATGTTATATTCAGTGTCCATGTCAAGAATCTAGTGATGCAGTTCTTATCAACCTTACCACACTGGTTTTATCTATAGTCACTGGGATACATTGTACAAATCTGTACAAATATTTAATCACTATATGGTACACCTGAAACTAATACAATTAGCAGTAAGTTTTAGAATGAAAAGCTGAGATGGTTTTGAGTACTGCGATAAATACCTTAAGTTTTGTTGACCCTGGAAATTCTACATATCCTCTTTCACCAACAGTCATCCACATTTCATGTTAGAAATTAAGCACAATCTAGTATTTTTAAATAGAACCCAAAAGGCAATTTTAGAAACACTTAAACTGTCAAAGAGTCTCTCTGTGCAAATGAATGAGGTATTACACCTGATCGAAATGTATGGATTTTTATATTTCTGTTTCACCCATACTTCTTTTAACAAGCATTCTTCCTTCTAGGTTCTCAGTTTATGCGACCTATTGAGGTTTGAAGTGGGTTTTTTCTGTTATTGTAATTTAGATCATAATATACCTCTTTTCATCATAATGGACCCATTGACATTCTGAGTACCAGTGACTTCAACTTCTTTAGAATTAAAACGGAAAAACTCAAGAAATGAATTTATATATACAGAGATAAAGTAGAAAAAGAATAGAAGCATAGTCCCTAAACAGATATTTTGGAGTTTGTTTTAATACCATGTATGTATATCATTTTCTTTATTACCTTTTTCTGCTAAAGATACCCAATAATCTCTAAGTTTATGATGTCATTTAGTTGCCCAATTTTATTAAAGTATCTAGATTAGGGGTGCCTGGCTGCTCAGTTGGTAGAGCATGCATGAGACTCTTGATCTTGGTCAGGGTCATAAGTTCGAGCCCCATGTTGGCAGTAGAGATTACTTTAAAAAAATAAAGTCTTTGAAAAATAAAAAAAATAAAGTATCTAGATTAGAATTTATGGTCATGTGATTAGTTGATATGTTTTCTAAAACAATCAACGTTTTCTATTTATAATCTTGATACATACATTAAACATAATGTTTATAATTTATAATTTAATATTTTAAAGCCTCCCTCATTATATGCAATTATTTATATGATCAGAAAAAAATTTCAAAGGGCAATTACAGTTTTCACAAATGAAATATAATGTGCTTTATCTGTTGTTACGTAGGAAAAGTAGCACAAATCCTTTTATTGTATTTCTACTTTGAACACCTAGTTACCAGTACAGAAGAGCTCAAATTATATGTCTTTTGAATAAATGCTTCTATTTACAGTGTCCAAAACAATTTTTTTCCACACTCTTCTTTTTTAGCCTTCTCTTCAAAAAATTATTCCTCTTTCTGATTTTCTGATATGCTAGTGACTACTCTTTTCCCAGTCATTTTGGCTCCTGATTCTTCAAATCCTCATTTCTCTTTTCGTTGCCCCTTCACCCCTACCCCAAGACACTGACAACAGTAGGCCTGTACATTGTTTTGGGATCCAATAGGTTCTGAGGGCCAGTGTAGCTGCTGAAAGGTGATAGAATGCTAGCTAACGCTCCAACTACCATCTCTCTTATTAGGGTTCTCACATAGGTTGAAAGCAGGAGAAAGAAGAGAAATAGAAGGAAGAGCAGACAGGGAAGAAAGTGAGGAAGATTCTGGGTTTGCTATTCTATCCTGACAGACTTCAGGAATCAGACAAAGTTGTTTTTCTCCTAGAGAAACTGTATATATGTATAATGTACCTTTTTGCAAGAAAAGAGTTTTGGGTTTGTTTTGTTTTTTTCCCCCTCAGTGACTAAAGAAAACACAGCTCCATTTCTCTAGTGGACACAAGAACAATATTACCATGCTATTCTACTCTATTCACTCACCCTATTAAGGAAATGCGTAAAGAACAGCAGGGTCTTACGGTGACAAAGGCACTTTGTTCTTAGTTCAGTATTCTACTTGGTGGCCTTCTCTTCAATTGCAATAACCTAGCCTCTTGCATCTCAAATGCAGTTGTAATTCCAAGGAAGTAACCATATCAATGAATGTTTCATTAGCTGTATATTTCTTAAATAATGAGATAAGAAAAACATAAATAATGGGTCTTTGCAGTGCATGTAGTTCAGCAAAATGAACCAGTGCATGTATACATGCATCAGTATACAAAAAAGTTATGTAAACCCAAAGGCATGAATGGAATTGAGAAATTAGCAATAACCGCACAAAACTGGGTCAATCTCACAAATTAACTGCAAATTTAGATGGCCTGATTTGAGTGGCATTGGAAAGGTCTCTGTTCTTCAAAAATCTATCCTGTGGGTTATCTGCTGATTTTTTAAAAATCATATCTTTATCAGTTCATTCTTTTGCATTACACACTAACTTACATCAAGAGCTGTTTTGTTTTTTTTTAATGTGAGATATTACTCACAGGCAGTACATTGTGTCAGTCACCTCAGAATTTGTCACCTCAGTATGAATTTTACCAGATCATTTGCAAAATGAATTTTAAAATGAATCAATCAACAGAATGCACTGCTTTACCTAGGCACTGAGCTGAGCACAATGGGAAAGACAGATAAGCTACTTTTAAGGCGCTCCCAGTATAATTTATGAGACAAAACATACACATGCAAAACAAAGTACCAATAACAGTATTTTTTGAGTGGCAAATGATTTAGCATATTAGCAGTATTTCTCCAAGTTTTTTTTTAAGTGATGGAACTGTTTTCCAAATTATCTTACACAAAATCCCAACATATAAAACCTATAAAAGCTAGGCCTCTTTGGTTAGAGGGTGGGGGGAGGCCAAGGAGCCATCTGTTCTGGTTGTCCCGTCATCCCCAGTGGGGCTCCTTGGGATCTGAGGCATCTGGGATTACAGTTAAAAATCATTAAAGTTAGGACCTAAATGTGGGGTCTGGCAAGGAGAGGAAAGCTCCGAGTAGGAATTCCTTCCAAGTTGGTGTTAAAAAGTACAGAGACAATATGAGGGAAAGTGAGAAATAAAATTGGATAAGAAAAGTGGATAGACAGGGTGACTGGGTGGCTCAGCTGGTTGAGTGTCCGACTCTTGGTTTCTGCTCAGGTTGTGATCTCTTGGGTCGTGGGATTGAGCCCTGTGACCAGCTCCACACTGGGCAGGGAGTCTGCTTGAAGATTCTCTCCCTCTGCACTTCCCCCCACTCATGCATGCATATATACGTTCTCTTCCTCTCAAAAAAATTTTTTCTAAGCCTCATGAAAAAAAGTGGATGAACAAAGTATAAGCTAGAAAAGCAGGCAGAAAAGTTGAGATATGTTGAGAAAGAAAATAGAGAGATACGAGGGTTTTAATTTTAGGAACAGATGTGATAAAAGACTTGAAGAAGGGAGACTGGGAGCAGGTGCAAGATGGTTTAGATGAAGAATTGATGTTTATTTCAGGTTCTTCCTTCCTCTCTGGCTCTTGTTAGTTTCATTCTCTAAGAGACTAAGAGCAGGCCATCCACCTACCTTCTCCCTTTTTCAGTCCCCAGAGCTGTGTGTCATACTTGCCTGAGCCTTCCATCTCCGTATTGTGCAGAACTGGATCCAAGTGGGCAAAATGCTCCCTTCTGCATAGCCACTAATCTCGGGGTCATCATGCCTAACTGTACTTGATAAAAACCCCTTAGTGCCATTTCCTTCTCCTTTTTAAAAGATTTTGTTTTTAAAAAAATAGTAATAATAATAATAAGAGATTTTGTTTTTGCTTCTCTCCCTGAATTGCAGAGGAATTGTGCATCCACTAAAGATGGCACAATCTATATGTGGCTACATCTCATTGTTAAAGGAGAATTTATACCTTATTTTATGTAAATGCCAGAAAATGGGCAATGTGACTTGGCTTTATTTTCTCAGAAATGTTGTTGTTTTGCTTCATCAGTTCCTCTCTTTTCATTTTCTTGTGTACTAATGATTCCTCTCCAGTTGGTCCCCATAGCAACACTGGATCATGCTAATGAAACTGCAACATCTTAAGCTCTCCCACAGAGTATCTCTGTTAAAACAGCCATGAAACACAGTTGCATTTATTATTTTCTTTCCTTAAAAGGAATCGATAATTTGGAGTCCTTCCCATGATCAAGACTTAGCCTCCTAAACTGTCTGACCAGAATTGCAATCTAATTTAGAGAAGCTTTTTTTTGAAGGGTGATAAACCATAATTGGGATACCACCTTCTTCCTTGCATTCATACCCCCTTTGGGTGTACAACAGTGGTTCTTAAAACATGGGTGCCCAGCTGCATCAGCATCACCTGGGAAGTTGTTAGAAATACAAATCCATATGCCACACCCCAGACCTACTGAATCAGCAACTTGGGATGGAGCTCAGTATTCCATTTTAACAAGTCCTCCAGGTGATTTGGATGGACCCACTGGTGTATGGGGTGAACAGTACTGTAGTAGGCAACAACATCACATCCAGTTTGTGATGGATTCTGCCAACATGATTAGAAATATTAGCTGAATACCAGTTTGTGTTAAGATAAAATATGGCAGTGGAGAGTGTCTGACTGATTTCAGCCGATGAAAAGAAATATTTCCTAGTCCTTATTTATCCATTATTAACAAGCATAAGAAAAAGCTAAGTAATTGCCATTAAGTATGATAACAGGTAATGACTCAGACTATAAAAGCATGTGGTTTTTTTCCTGGGTTTTTGTTGTTGTTGCTGTTATTGTTTCTTATGTTTTGATGTGTGGATGATGACAGGTATCCCCCTTTTTCAAAGGAGTATTTTAAAGAGTGCTTTTTCTGCTTGTAGTAATCCATCCTTTATATCCCATAATGCATCAAACGCAGGCAGTAAAAGCAAGAATCTGAACAAAAAATAGGAAGTAGATGTAATAGAGAATTGCACAAAGGGTAAGTTTATTTTGTCATGTAAAGTTGTAAGAGATAGGTAGGCCCCAGAACTCAGAGATCCAGGCTGCAATTTGAGCTGGAGAGGCAGGGTGAAAGTGAAGGTATTTAAAATTGCTGGTTACTGCAAAAACTGAACTATCTGTATGCCTGGATGTTGGAACAGAACCTGAGGAGTTGCACTTGTTGATAGGTCCGATTTGAAAGCCAGGCTATCAGACATAGTAAAAAAACAAAAACAGCCAACCAGGATTCAGAAATCAAGAAAGATTCATCTGGTCAGGAATCCAGAGATCTCTCAGTCCAAGGAAATAATAGCAGCAGAGTGATTCTTATCACTCACCTGATAAGCACCTGGAATTTGCTCCTGTTGATCACCGCTGTCCTGATTCAGACCCTCCTGTATTCCATCAGAACCATTGCTATTGCTTCCTTATTGCCGTCAGATCTCTGAATACAAGTAATATTCGTATTTCCCTGAATATGCTGTCTTTACCCTTCTGCCATATTTCTCCTTGAAGTATTCATGGTCTCCCTGCTGTCCCCAACTAGGTTTCCTTTTCCCATATAATATTCGTATTTGCCCTTAAAGTCTTAATTCAAATAACTTCTACTAGACTTTGATTGGCAGAACTTAAATGCCCTCCATATCCTGGATTTTCCTTATACCTTGCACATATCATTATTTATAACAAATGCTGTAATTGCTTGTGTTTCTACCTATGCTTTGGGAACAGGATCCAAGTCTTCCTCTCTTTAGTCTTTTCTCCTAGCTTGGTGCCTAGTATACTGTAGATTTTCAATAAATATTTTGTAATGAAGAGAGATGCTTACATATTATATGCATGACGAACAAATTTTGCATTTTCTGAAACCTGATTTGAAATTTTTTTGTTCCATTCTCTCAGCAGTAGTAACTTAAGCTATTGCTGTAACCCAAAATTATCTCCTTACTGTCTCATAAGCAGAAATAAGAAAAGTCCTTTAAATGAAGTTACCATATACCAGGGATCTGGAAAGAGGAAGAATATATCTCTGCCCTTGAGGAAGGATGTGTTAGCCATTTTAGGAAATCTCCAGGGAACTCCATTAATGAAATATTAAGCTAGGGGATAGGATAGAGTGTTTTTGTGCTTGTTTGAGATGTTTAATTACCATAATTCTTGGACCAAATTGTCCAGACCTTATTAAAAAAAATCTTTCTTTGTGTTTCCAAACACATTCAAAATTCAAAGTATTAGGGAAATGTGATTAGAATTGGGAAATTTTTTTAAATTCTGCATTCTTTCCATGGGGTAATGGATTATAATGTGCTTTAATTTATCTGGCAACATCTCAGAAAACAATACAGTATTTTGTATAAGGAGTTTACCAAGTTTCTGAAGATTATTATGTTGAGCAGTTATTTTTCAAAGGGGTTACATAAGTCACTGGCTACAAACATCATGTCTTGATGACTATCAACGTAGTCAACACATATTTTTACCTACTGATTTTGTATCAAATATTCCTAAATTGCTTTACTTTGTTTTTTGTTTCCATAGTATTCCTTTGCTTCAAATAGTATTCCCTCTGATGCCCATGTCACTTTGCAATTGTTTTTGTATTTTTTGAGATTCTTTTATTCTTCTGATATTCCTGATATTAACCATCTGTATTAATGAGATAATAAACTAGGCTTATTGTTAATGAATTGATTCATTCAACTGCT
Organism: Neomonachus schauinslandi; assembly: GCF_002201575.2. Classification (NCBI taxonomy): domain Eukaryota; kingdom Metazoa; phylum Chordata; class Mammalia; order Carnivora; family Phocidae; genus Neomonachus; species Neomonachus schauinslandi. The sequence continues at coordinate 69,192,750 of NC_058414.1, forward strand.
AGATTTATTTAGAAAGACATTTAACATGCCAGCAGATGTTCTGATTTTGTTTCATTATCCCCAAATATAATAAGATAAAATGAATTTTTATATTTTCGCATGAATTAAACTAAAGCAAGTTTTGTTACTCTACCATGTATTATAAAAGGCTAAGTGATGGAGTTTTATCTTCATTCTATTCCAAATTTCAGAAGGAAAATCAGTTTTCTTCTTGAAACACTCACCTAACTCTAATTGTCACAAGAATAAAGTCTAGGAATAAAGAGTATTATACTGACCCTCAAATCTATAGAAAGGAAACTAAGCCACAGATGCATCCCCAAAGAATTTTTTTTAGTACTTTTATAGGGGATGCATTTTCTGAATTAAGCAACCACTTAAAAAGTTACCTAAGAACTGTAATTCCAGAGACACTATTCAGTAAGTTTGTTTCTTTGTTTGCTTCTCATGTTTCTGCTTATCGTGTCCAAAGGGACTTTTATTTAGAAGAGGAAAGAGAGAAAAGGTAAGGTTTTAGGAGAGATTTGAATGTTCAGAGCTTTTTTTAGAGAACTTGTCAGGGAAAGACTTAAATGTGCTGGCACATGCACAGAAGTAGCAGCTCAAACTAAGCAGGTCTCACTTGGGGCCTTTGACCTCTAGTATGCCCCTCCTAGAAAAGGAGTAACTTTCTGGAGAGTTCCAGATACCAAGTCAGTAGATAATGTGAATTCAGCAATACACATATACAAAGCAATTACAGATCCATTAGAAAAAACTTTCTTTTAAAAAATTACCAAGTGGGTAAATGCATCTATCCTGGGCAAATTTCCTGAGATATGGGCATAAAGGCTTCTAGCATAAACATGACAAAAGGAATTCCTTTCCCTCATCCAGCTTAGCTTTTTTTGTTTTCCTTGTTTGGTAGTTCCTTTTGTTTAAAAATATGTTACATATTTTTTAAAGATAAGGATCGTAGTATAAATATGCTTTTGTATAATTTTTCCTGAGTGCTTTCTCATGCCACTAAATCTCTTAAAACACATTTTTAATGACTTACTTAATTTTTGTGTTCATTTAATCATTCTTTTATTGTTGGAGATCAGGTCATTTCTGTTTTTTTCTATCATTAACAGAAAGATAATAAACCCCTCAGTCTTGCTTTTATATGGCAATTATTATGGGGAAGGGCTCACCTTTAGTTACCAGATAAATTTTAATTTTCTTATTACATTTCAGAGTATAAGGAATGCATCAGTTTTTTAAACTAGGGCAAGAAGAGAATGAAATCAGGAGGTTAGGTAGGGAGCAAAGATGATAGAACCAGAAAGTTGTGCCTACTCTGGTGTCTTTTCCATCTTTTCTGATTTCTGCAATGAATGGTTACAGCATAGAGTGATGGCGTTTTTCTCATCTGAGGTTCACTTCTTAAAAATTTGGAACATTTTTTTTTCTTTTCGTCTTAACGATTCTTTCAGGATTTGGTGGAATTGTTAATGTCAGTCATATCTAATCACAGGATTGTGTGTGAGAAGGAGATTAGAGTTTGTGATGATAGGCCACCCTAAACCCTAACAGTGGTCTTTAAGTCAGACTTGCCTCAGTGGTTCTCCTGCTTATAGGTTTGCTCAGGCAGCTTGGGAAGATTCCAACCACCAAAAAATTTCATGCCATTAAGTAGCTTCAAAAATTTTAAAGGTGTTTTTTGGGGGGGGGTACTGCATTAGTCTTTGAATTCCCTACTGGGCTTCCCCTGTGCTAAAGGCTGTCTGTCTCAACCAGGTGCTTGGGTGATTGAAATGAAGCTTCAGCTCTGACATTTTCCTTTAAAACTAGCAATAAATGTACCTGGAGACCAACTGTGTCTCATTTCACCATTTATAAAGTCTGTTTTACCTAATAGGCAACAGTTTGGTGTTTTGCCTATAAAAAATGAGAGGATGCAAAATAAATTTGCTAAATCCCAAGAAGAGCTAATGAATGACATTTGATAGGCCTAGCTATGTCTACTTTCTGGTTGTTTTTATTTTCAGATTAAGAAAAGTGATTGCTTCATTGGGTCCTTACTGATAACCATTTCTTGCTTTTTCTGGGAGAAAAGAATGATAACTTGTGTTGAAGATGGAAACAAAAATTTCATTATTTAGTGTTAATCTCTCCCCCATTTGTTTTACTGCTTCTTTTCTGAGTATTACCACATGTAACGGTTACACCGGCCCTTATATTCTTTAACCTTTGTGGTCCCTTTAAAATTGTGTCTGTTTTCATGAGTTTCTTCATAATCTTCTCTGCATTAAAAGACACCAGTGCTCATTTGTATAATCCTTTTGAATATCAAAGCCTCTACTCAAAGATCTTGTGTCATTCTGCTTGCTTTTACTTGAATATTCTGTAGTAGAAAACTGTTTTAAAGCGAGGTGACCTGAACTACCCTTTGTTCAAAATAAAGTTCTTTATTTCCTTCTTAAATAACATCCTTTGACTTATACCAAGGCAATCAAACACCTTAGAATTCTATTTAGTTTTTTAAGCACTATGCTAAAAGTTTAGTCTTGTCCTCTATGAAACATTTATTCTTCTGTTCATTGTCTTGTAGCATATGAGTACCAAGGGTGTACTCATTTTCTTTAGAATTTGATGTTGCCTAACTCATTACCTTATATTTCTCTACAATGAGTTCTGTACACTGCTCTCAGCCTGCTTGCATTTAATAGTTTTCCTCCTTCCTACAATCTGCCCTTCTAGTTTTGCCGGCTCAATAGAGTCCATCTCCCTTTATTTTCTGTTTTCCAAATTACTGAGACATTTTAAAAAGCAATAAAATAAAAAAAGATTATTATTGAGCCATGTGTATAGACTGCTTACCCAGATTTGTGGATCTTAAAATGGCCAAGATTCTGGCCAAGAATTTTTAGCTTTAAATTAAAGCTCAGAAAGAAAGCCAAAGGGAGAGCATCAAAGGGGAGATAGTCATTACCAAGAGAACTTGGACTTTCAGTTCCCATGGCAAACAATATTTTTAGTTTCAGGGTTTTTTTAGAGATTATCTGTTTGTCTTAATTTTTTGTTTATGAAAAATATACTGCAATGATTTATTTATTAATTTAATTGTATCAGTAAAGGTAGTTGAATGACAAAAAATTTTTTCCATGGGATTATCTCTGAGAATGTTTTGTAAACAATATAGAAGGTATATTTTCTAAGATATATTTTGTCTTAGTACAAAAATATATTGTTATTTATATTTAGAAACTCTTTGCAGCTTAGCATTTAAGAGATTATTATGTTTTAAACTTTGGGTTGTAAAAGTTGGTGGATAATACTGCCTAACTTTATAGGGACTTAAGATGTTCACAGTGTCCATAGGAGAATAAAATTAGGTACAGTAATAAATTACCATATGCTGTCTTTTTTTTTTAAGATTTTATTTATAGAGAGAGCACGAGTGGAGTGGAGGGGCAGAGGGAGAGGGAGAAGCAGACTCCCCACTGAGCAGGAAGCCCAACATAGGGCTCAATCCCAGGACCCCAGGATCATGACCTGAGCCAAAGGCATGCACTTAACCGATTGAGCCACCAAGGCACCCCCCATATACTGTCTTTAAATAACATTTCTTTGGTCAAGAAAAGGAGGGGGAAATCAGGGTCTCCATATAAACCATCATAATCCAAATATTAAGATATTTGCTTAGGGTGACTATAATGACTTAAAAAGCTTAGGGTCTGGAGTCAGACTGCCTGGATTCCAATCCTCTTGACTCTAACTGGATGTATAACCCTATGTAACCTTCCTCTGGTCAAGGAAGAAGTCACTCACTAATCAATATGTGAAAACAAGCTGGATTTACTGTTGCTGGACAGAGGAGACCTGTACTTGTGAAAACGTAGGCCTTCTGAACAAAGCAGGCTGCTGATTATTTTGGGTTTGGGGACTTATAGAAGTCAGGGGAGTAGCAGGGTCTCAGAAGCAGGAGTGTGTGGGGATTGGTAGACCTTTAGCTATGGCAGCATTGTCACTGAATAAAGCTATTGCCACAGTTGGTTGTCATTGACCTATTGAGATGAGTTTAAAACTGTTTATCTTTCTTGGGGCTCCTGTGTTGCTCAGGTGGTTAACGTCCAACTCTTGATATCGTCTTAGGTCATGATCTTGGGGTCATGAGATCAAGCCTCGTGTCGGGCTTAGCACTCAATGCTTGAGATTCTCTCTCCCTCTCCCTCTGCCCCTCCCTCTGTGCGTGCTCTCCTCTCTTTCTCTAAAATAAATAAATAAATAGTTTTTAAAAAATTGTTTATTATTCTCTCATTACCTAATAACAAAACTGCCTTCCTTATAGGATGTTTCTGATAATTAAAACAGATACTATATAAATTTCCTAGCATAATTCTAGGAAACAAACGATCATCTTCATCAATTTGGCCTTGAAGAGAGTAAAACCCCTCCCATGAAAGCCCCAGCTTTTACAGCATTAGATCATCACATCAGGGCAGTGTATAGCATCTCAGATTTGTCTCACTGTTCAGCATTATTTAGTACAAGCCATTAGTTTTCATTTGTGTGTGTGCCTAACACACAGCTTCACAAGGTCAGCATTTTATGCAGTGTTCATCTCACTTTTAAATAGACACCATTTGCTTCCTAGATGGGTGGGCTTTTTGTGGGTTTGGTTAGGTTTTTAAGTTTTTATGAGCATCACAGATACCTTTAGGAACCTAGTAAAAGCTGTGAACTCTTCCCCCTGAGGAATATATGTGCATATACACATTTTTGTATTCAGCCTCTTGTGTTCTCAGACTCCATGAAGGTTCAGGCCCTGCTCTTCAGAACTACTGTTCAGAAAGGTAGTGCTCGGGGTGCCTGGCTGGCTCAGTTGGCAGAGCATGCAACTCTTAATCTCAGGGTCACGAGTTCAAGCCCCATGTGGGATTGAAAAAAAAGTAATTCTCTGTCAGATTCTTACCTCCAGGTTTCAGTTGCAGGACATTGGATAATACCAATAAAAATAGCCCTTTATGATAGAAAACATAAAGCATATCTTGGAGTTTGAGGGTAACTGGATTAGGTAGGAAGGTGTCACATCCTAGAAGCTACTGTGACCCTTTCAAGGCAACAGTGTAGGCTGGGGCAGTAAGTTCTGAAGATCCGTGTATGTCAGCACCACCTGGGGATCCTGCTCTGGGCAGCAGAGTTTGATTAATTAGGTCTGGCACTTGGTGGTTGTGGTCCTAATCCCTCCAGGAAGAAACCTGAATTACTTTACTAAATCCCAACATTGTTATGACACAGCAAGTTCTCCCTGACCAGTTACCTGCCTTCCTCCAGTCCTATTTTTGCATCTGTCCCCCTTGCATGCTACGGAAAAACTTAACAATTTTTCTAGAAGATCTTAAGTTGTTAGATCTCTAGGCCAGTGTTTCTTAACCTGGAGGGCTTATTAAAATGCAAGACTTCTGGACTCCACCCTGGGAGTTTCCCATTTAGTTGGTCCTGAACTGGGGCCCAGTAATTTGCATTTCTAAGGAGTTTCCAGGTGATAATGATGTTGCTGGTCTGAGGGTCACACTTTGAGGACCACACATCTCTAGTCATGGATACGTCATTGGTCCCCCTGACTCACTTACCACCGGTTACAAACACTAGATTGTTTATACGAGTTACTCAAACTCAGTAATTTAATTTGTGTTAGGTAATTATTTATAGTAACTCTAGGTCAGTTGAAAGGGGTAATTCCTCTTGGTTAGTGTCTAATAATGAAAGTATTAGAGAAATATCTGGGACAAGGGCAGAAAGTTTAAATAAATTAATTAAATAAATTATTCAGTAAATAAACCCTGACCATAGTAAAATGCTGATTGTTTCCTCTGGGCTGTACCCTACCTCTGGTTAAAAGAAACTTAAACAGAGGCTGCGTCCCTACTCAAGAATCGGTCACACTTATAATAGGGCCCTATTCAGGTTATGCTTCCCTAGAAAGGAAATAAAGAGCTCCTACAGCTGGAGAGACAGTGGCATAGTAAGTGGGAAAAAAGCATGTATCAAGAAAGTATTTTTTTGGATTTTTAATAAAAACATATGTTGAGATAAGATGAAGAAAACCATAAATTGTGGTTATTTATGAATGGTGTTATTATTGGTGTTTTTCCCTTTCATTTCGCTCAAAAGTTCTATAGGGAACTGTATATTCAAGTTTTTGTAGTCTGAAAATTTTGTTTTAGAAAACTGTATGGCTTAGTCAAACTAGTGAGACTTTGAATCAGAATATTACATCAGTCAGTCAAGAAGTACAGGTGACAGTTGAGAGCTCTTCCTTGTATCTTGAATCGGAGGAAAAGGTGGAAGTCCCGAAACAGTACTGGGTGCCTCTCTGTAGAAAAGAAGAATCAGTACTGGAGAAGGAAGGGTGCAGAAGGAAACTACTGGAGGCAGATATGTTGCTGACTGTGCTCTGCTAGCCTTTAAATAATAGGGACAAGTAGAAGCTGTGAGTAGTATTATCATTGCCTTACAGAGAGAGGCAACTCCGCCTCCTATTATTAACATTTCTACATTTATTTTTTTAATTCCTAAGATAACTGTATAGTTACTGTCTGGCCAGTGAATCACTAACAGTGGTTCAGTGTTATCACTGGCTATAAAATCACAAATCAAAAACGAAAACTTTTTGAACACAATGGGTTAAGAGTTGCCACAACTTCTGAAATTTCCAATACTTGAAAAGCCTCACCAGTATATCACAACAAACTGACTTCTGAAAATAATTATAAAATTTAGGTGTGTGAAACATTGAAAACCTTATTCAAAGCCCTAAGGTCTATTGCAGTTCTATAACAATTGCTTCACCAAAATCTAGCAATGCCAAAAGTGTTGTGTTTTCCTTGTTTCCTAAAATATCCCATGGCTCTTTATAGTTCTGGTTCTTCTCTTATGGAGTTATTAGAAATCACACAGACTCATCCTTGAAGTTTCTTAATAATCCCTTAATGCACCAAAAAAGTATATTTATCTTTTTATAAATGTAGGAATGATGTCTTTGATATTCATAAGCTTTCTATTCTTTATTCCTATGAGTACAAGTTTGTTCACCCCAGTGACTTTCACCAGGAGGAGTGGTTTATGAAGCTTCTCAAATTACAACAATATCCTCCTCTTCCATTATAAATTACTGCTTTAGGACACAGCAGAAATGATAGCTCTTGGTGAGATTCAGAGTGAAGCACCTTTCTACTCTGCGATAGGTTCCTTTGACCACTACTATTCCTCTTAATACATTCTTAAGTATATTGGATATGTTGAATAGAATTACTCTCCCATTAGCTTATTTTATATAACCCAAATAACTTATTTTGCATTTTTATATTTCATTTAGTGGCTGTCATACATTATCAGTGAATATTGTTCAGTGGATTCCTGGGGTTTGGAAAACCTAGTGTCTTGATTCTGATCTCATTTTTTTGTCAATTTCATCAATTAGATTTCTCCCTGTTATGTTTTAACTGTAGAATCCTTTAAAAATAATTACATTCTGTTCAAGAAGTCTTATTTCTCAAATGCTTTAAAACTTTATAGAGTCAGAGCTGAGAATGAGCAGAAGTTGGAGAATAAAGAAGGAAGAGAAGAAGGGCAATGAACAGCCCTTGAATAATTGCTAACATTTGATTAGTTTTGCTGGCTGCTTTTCTATTTTTGTTTTACTTGTGCCTTCTCTAAAAGTCCTCTTCATTTTTCCCCTTCCCTGTTTTTTCATTCTTTTTTGTTAATGTACCTCTCTTTGCCAGCTGACCAGAAGAGGACTAGGAGTTTTGAGGCATCATATCTAAGAGGCAGAGAGGAAAACAGTTTTCTCAACTGTTGACATTTCCTCATTCCACAGAGGGGACCTGAGCCCATTGCACTTTCAAAAATAGCAGTGGTGGCAGCTTCACCCTCCCTCCCAACAGAAATCCTCCCCAAGATTTCTCTAGATGTTCCCACAGATGATTGAAATTCTCAAGCAACAGGAATTCAGTCTCTCCTTTCATAGGCAAAAGCTAAACATTTTTATTAACTCTGGCCCAGTGTAAGACCCAAGTCTGAGTGGTTTTGAGTGCCATTTCTGGAAAGTCGAAGGTACTGCATGAGAATTTGACATGGAGGTAAATTTATATGTTCCTTAAGGATTTACAGTGTGTTGCATTTTTGCCTTTCTGTTGTGTGTGTGGTTTTGTTGTTGTTGTTTTTTGTTGTTTTTTTTAAGTAATCTCTACATCCTGCCTGGGTCTTGAACTCAGTGTCCCAAAATCAAGAGTTGCATGTGCAGGGCACTGTGTGGCTCAGTCAGTTAAGTGACTGACTCTTGATTTCGGCTCAGGTCCTGATCTCAGGGTCCTGACATCGAGCCCCGCATTGAGATTCTCTCTCCCTCTACCTAGACTCTTCGCCCCCCCCATTCACACTCATGCTCTCTCTCTCTCTCAAATAAATAAATACATAAATAAAATCTTAAAAAAAAGAAAGTTGCATGCTCTACTGACTGAGCCAGCCAAGAGCCTCTTCTCTGTTCTTTATACAGAACTTTATCCCACATAAGATCACGAACACTAGAAATTTGGAATGATTTTATAATGGGAGAAGTACAAAGAATAGTTTACAGATCATTGTTTCCAAATGACTTTTTGTGTACCCAAAATTCAAATCCAAAGTCAGAAGATTTTCTGGAACCATGTATTCTTGTATCAAAGTAAAACATACTAAAGCTTTGGATGGGTTACTGTTATTTTGTCAGTACATATAATCTTTCCTTGGCTTGCTTATTTTGAATTACTCTCAATTTTTTTAAGATAATTACTGTATATCTGTTTTACATGGTTTATATAAACATCTGATTAGGTTTCATTAAGTGCCACTTAATAACTTCAAATACATAGTCACTTAGGCATTTTGTTTTAATCTAAATTTCTTGAGTTTCTTCACTTTGAAGACTACATTTCTTTGATACCAGTGTTTTATTCCATGAGTCAGTACCCCAGATCTTATAGACTGGGACTGTTGAGTAATACTTTATTTAATCTTTCTCCATTTAATACTTTTATCTCTCTGTATGGCAATTTTATATCTGGATATTTTTGGAATAGATCCATTCCAGTAAAATTGGCTATGAAGCAGTTTGGGCTTAAAAAAAAAAAAAAAAGGCACTATTTCCTCATTGTTTTGCAGAATAAAACTGGAACTGCATTGGAGAAGGACAAAGCCTCCTTGTTGACTTGGTTATAACGTGATGCCAAAACAGTTAAAATAGCCAGTCATTTGGCATAATGAGCATTGGCCTATATAAGAAGGCTTGTAAAGCTTTACTAGGGATGCAAGTGAAGTAGAAAAAAGCTTTTAGGTCATAGTTTTCTTATCTTTAAAGTGGAGTTTTGATTCTAGGTCCTCGTTAGCTGGTAACCTATGATACGTTATACTGGAAGCACTTTTTCAGTATTTAGAGTACCCTGATTCCCCAGCCCCACTTAAGGTCCTGTAAAAGTCTAAAAGCTGAGCTGTATTATCAGACTTAGGCAGTAGATGGCCTCGTCTGTCCCAATGTATTGTGCCCTAAAAATACTTTGCTGTATACAAATAAGAGAGGTGTTTCTGCCCTAGTAACCTTAAATTCATTCCTGAAAAACTTGGCATTCCACAGAATCACACAATAAAAACAGATCTCATGTGGGGAATAGGGTTGGGGACAGATCACTCAAAACCAGTAGAACTTTGTAACCAGAGCAGTCCTAATAAAAAGAGTAGCCAAGTTAAATCTCCACTGGATACATTTAGAATCACAGTCCAGTTGATTCTTTGCATCCTTGAGCTCAGGAATTCATGTTGCCTCTTTCAGTATCTGACATTTGCTCCAAATGAAGACCAGTTTAATCAAAATTAAACAACTGATTCAGTGTGTAGACCTTTATTAATCAGGTATTTTGTTATTAAGACTTTATTTTTTAGAGCAGTTTCAGGTTTACAACAAAATTGAGATGGAGATACAAAAATTTCCCATATTCCCCCCAACCCCACACATGAATAGTCTCTCCCATTATCAACATCACTCACCAAAATGGTACATTTTTTTAACCAAGGATGAACCTACATTGACATGTCAAAATCACCTAAAGTCCATAGTTTAATTTAGGGTTTACTCTGGGTGTTGTGCACTCTAAGGGTTTCAGCAAATGTATAATGACATATATCCATCATTATCATACAGAGTCTTGTCAGTGCCCTAAAAATCCTCTGTGCTCTGCCTAATCATCTGTCCTCACCCTAGTAATCGTTGATCTTTGTATGGTCTTTTTTTTTTTGCCCTTTCCAGAACATCATATAGTTGGAATCATACTATATATAGCCTTTTCAAATTGACTTCTTTCACTTAGTAATATGCATTTAAGATTCTTCCATGTCTTATTATGGCTTGATAGCTCTTTTTAGCACTGAATAGTATTCCATTATGTGGATTGTACCAAAGTTTATCCATTTACCTACCGAAGGACATCTTTAGTTGCTTTCAAGCTTTAGCAGTTAGGAATAAATTTGCTATAAACATCTGTTTACAGGTTTCTGTGTAGACATAAGCTTTAAACTCCTTTGGATAGATACCAGGGAGCATGGTTGCTGGATTGAATGGTAAGAACATGTTTAGTTTTATAAGAAACCACCAAACTGTCTTCCAAAGTGGCTCCCAGAAGAAATGAATGAGAGTTCCTGTTGCTCCACATCCTCACCAACATTTGGTGTTGTCAATGTTTGGGATTTTGACCATTATTACAGGTGTGTAAGTAGTATCTTGGTTTAATTTGCATTTCCCTGTTAACATACATGGAGCTTTTTTTTTTTAAGATTTTATTTATTTATTTGACAGACACAGCAAGAGAGGGAACACAAGCGGGGGGAGTAGGAGAAGGAGAATCAGGCTTCCTGCCAAGCAAGGAGCCTGATGCGGGGCTTGATCCCAGGACCCTGGGATCATGACCTGAGCAGAAGGCAGACACTTAATGACTGAGCCACCCAGGCGCCCCAGAGCATTTTTTTTAATATGCTCATTTGCCATCTATATATCTTCTTTGGGGATGTCTGTTAAGATTATTGGCCCACTTTTTAATCAGGTTTGTTTTCCTACTGTTGAATTTTTAAGAGTTCTTTGTATATTTTAGGTAACAGCCCTTGATTATCAAGTGTGTCTTAGCAAATCTTTTCTCCCAGTCTGTGACTTATCTTCTGATTTTCTTGATATTGTCTTGCAGAGCAAAAGTATTTAATTTTAACAAAGTTCAGCTTATCATTTATTTCTTTCATGGTGCATGTCTTTGATGTTGTACCTAAAAAGGCATCACCATTCTCAAGGTAATCAAGGTTTTCTCCTTTGTTATCTTCTAAGAGTTTTACAGTTTCATGTTTTACAACTAGCTCTATGCTACATTTTGAGTTAATCTGTGAAGGATGTAAGGTCTGTGTCTAGATTCACTTTTCTGCGTGTGGATGTTCACTTGTTCCAGCATCATTTGTTGAAGAGGCTCTCTTTGTTAATCAGGTGTTTTTTAAACACAGGAAGAAATGCCTTTGCAGCTTCCTCATCTGCATCTTTAGCGTCCTCGATTAGCTTAATAAAGTGGAAAGGGTAGCAGTTTTTTTGGTTTTGGTTTTTAAAGATTTTATTTTTTAAGTAATCTCTACACCCAACGTGGGGCTCAAACTCACAACCCCAAGATCAAGATCATGCTTCACCGGCTAAGCCAACCAGGCACCTCAAAGGTAGCAGTTTTTAAAGCCCCTTCTTCCTAGAATTTTCAGTTTTGTTAAAGAATTTTCTATATTGCTTAGACTTTCTTCAAATATGCCCTGATTGATTCAAACTTTATTTTACTGGGGAAAAAACACGATACAATTTCTATGTTATGCTGACATTATTCTTTAGTTTATCAAATGTGTATGAGTCAACTCACATTAAAGAAACATTGTATCAATAAAGGCTTTAATTTGATTACAGTTCATAAAGTCCTTCCTTTTTTAGTCATCAGCTTACTATCTACAAAATATATTTTTTGTCTATCACAAAATATCCCTTCTGTAACCTATAGGAAAGATGTTTTTCCCAAAACCAGAAATGATTTTTTACTCTTCCTCCCCAAAATGTCTAGATTTTTATACTTACACTAAATTATAAAGTCATAGAATTGATATATCAGGTTTTCCTTAGAACAGTAGTTTGTGGCTTCATATAAAACATGTCTCAGTTACCGTAGAGTAATTACATTAGAATCTCTGTGTAAAAAAATCAGTGTATTTCAAAAGCTCCCTAGTTGATTCATAATGTACTATCAGGTTTGAGAATCACTGCCTGAAAATAAAAAAAACTAAAGGTATTCCGGTTGCATTTGGACATTCCAATGAAGCCTATGCTAGTCAGATTAACCGCCAGCAGAATTCAAAGTTTACTGTTGGGTGAGTAATTTGCAACATGTACCATTTATGTTAACTGACTTCCATCTTGTTTTAGAGATACGAGATTTATTATATCACTTTTTGCATTAATATTTGTAATTGTGACATAAAACTTAGGAATTTAATTCTATATCTGAAATGCTAGGACTAAAATCTGTTGTGTGTTTTATTGTCCAGCATCGTTTTATTCCCACATGGTTTGTGTTGGAAGTCAGGTGATTTTTGTGATGTGATCACATATTTGTAGATTATGTTGTATCATGGAGATGGGATTTATACTAAATTTCACTGAAGATACAAGAGAGGTTGTCATTAGACAAATGACACTTATATTTTTTTAAATGTCCTGAAAACATGACTGAATCTCAGGTGTTTTGCAGTTTTAAATACTACTCATAACTATGTCTTTATAAAAGAAACCCAAATCCTGGAAGGTCCAAGTAACTTCCAGAAAAAGGATTTGTAAAATGCTTCAAAGTAAGGCCAAACAACTACTCAAGTGGCTGGCAGGTGATTGGAACTGAGTCAGTGAATTCAGTGCTTTGGAATCTTAATTTGCTGGATAAAGGCTACCTTACCATTATGCTTTTTTTTCTTTTCTCTCCTCTGGTGCTTGTGACTTTCTCGGTTGTATGAGATGTTGACCAGCCTCCCTAGTAGAAAAGATGTGGGTTCCTTGAGGGCAGGGTCACTCTTACTTTTCTTCATTTGGTCCTCAGTATCTAGCACAGTCTTTTAAGCCTAGAAGTGGCCTGGAATGAAGAATTACTTTCTAGGTAAACATGTTTGTAAAATGGAGTGATACTATGAATTTTTCATATTCAAATCCTTTAGAGCCTTGCGATTTCAGAGCTGCTTCATTGCTGAGGAGACTGTTATAAAGAGGTCTTTTACTAGTTAACAATTAAAATCCATCAGATAGAATCTTAACTGATTTAACCAATGCTGAATAATATAGTAAATACTATCACTGCCAAGTATTAATAATAGGTTTTCTTCTAAAGAAGTTAGACTGAATTAGTAATTGATAATTCTAACATCTCACCCAAAGATCACAAAACAATTAGCATGTTACCTTAATTTCAGAATCTATTGTGGTATTTACTGTTTAAGATAGCAGAATTGCTTGTCCAGAGAGCAGAAAATATATTCAGTGACTTTTCTCCACATGAAAAATTCATTCAACATAGATACTGATTTGAGACTACCACTTGACCTTATTCTAAATTATGAGTATGTTTGGGACATAAACCAAAGAGTGAATTGCATTTGTAGAGTTGTCAAAGTAACAGAACACTCTCCAGTCAGTGGAAGGACAAAAACCAATTTTTTTCGAGTAACTAATTGATATCTGATACATACATACATACCTCAAATCTATACATATAAAAAAATATATTTATAGTATATCTCATATATATGTCTTATGTCTAACATTTCTCAATATATCTAATATATCTCAAATATATAGGAATTCAAATGTTCTAAAATAAGAGTTTAGGGCACCTGGGTGGCTCAGTCGTGAAGCGTCTGCCTTCGGGTCAGGTCATGATCCCAGGGTCCTGGGATCGAGCCCCGCATCGGGCTCCCTGCTCCGCAGGAAGCCTGCTTCTCCCTCTCCCACTCCCCCTGCTTGTGTTCCCTCTCTCGCTTTGTCTCTCTCTGTCAAATAAATAAATAAAATCTTTAAAAAAATAATAAAAGTAATAAATAAGAGTTTAAATCAGTGGTTATATGGTACTCTTGAAAAGTCTATATTTATTGTCTTTTTCTGTGCCTAAAAAACTATTCTTAACCTGTTTCATGAAAACAAACTATTTATTATATTTAAAAATGTTTATATTGATGAATTAAGTTACCGAATACTAAAATAAAAAGATGGCATAGCTCTTTAGTTTTCTAAAGAGAGTCTCACAACTCAGAAGTTTGTGGTTCTATCAAAAACACTAATTATACTTAATAGGAAATACCAGATTTAGAGTTTTCAAGTTGCCAACCCATTTCATTAAAATATTTACTAGAATACTAATTCCAAAGTAATTGCCTGTCAAATCAAATCAATTAAAGCGGGTTAAAGCCAACCTCTGTGGATACACTTTGTAATTTCTACTGGGTACCACTTATTTAGAGACAGTTTGTTATTGTTATTGGCATAAGTCAGGCCAATAACCATTCAGATCTTTCTGAGTTAGAATCTACCCTTCCTTCCTTCCTTCCATCTTTCCCGCCATAGATTTCATTATATAAAAGCATTCACCAGTTCACTTTGTTTCCTCATTCCTGCCAAAAAGTCTTTTATTTGACAATGTCTTTGTTACATGGGCCCTCCTGTCAGGATCACCAGCATTGTTTGCAATAGGTTATTCTGGTTAATTAGATTTACCATTAAATGAGGTTAGAATTTTAATGCCTCTTTTGTTTATTTCCACATTTATATTCCCAAATCCCTAATGTCTGACCCCTGACTACTGTCTTCTGCTGGTGGAAGGGGATAAAATTGAGGACTTAATTCCTGTTTCCATTATTTCTTAGAATGAAATATATATGTATCCAGCCTTGAATTCCCCTTAGAGCCCCAGCATCCCTGGTCCTGTCCCTATCAAAGAAGAACTTTTAGTAGCTTTACACTTAAGTACTCTGAAATATCTTTGACAATGTACAGTAGAAGTAGTAGGGTGTGAAAAAATATTTAAAGTAATCATATAACGCAGTATAGTCATTTATCCTCCATTCCAACTCCTTTTGGATTTTAAATCTCTCATTGGCAATAAACATTAGAGTTAAAATATTTCCAGAGAACTGAATATATTTAACCATGTATGTTTTAAAGCGTATATTTAACAGTAGTAATCTTGTCTGATTTAAACAACAAATTAATCATTTATCATATTAATAAGGCTTTGTTTCTATCCATTTACATTATCTTCCTAGGATTTATTTCCCCCTAAAATATCATGAATTTATAATATTTCTAACAGCTGCTGCTGTTCGGAAACATTTCAAGTAATAAGTAACATTTTATTACTACTGCATTATTAAAGTAGACACTGCTAACTCCTCTTAACAGAATAGATAAGAAGGTATGTATAATCCAGAAACATGTAATCTATAGCCAAGAAATGAAACCAGTATACCATTTAGTTTCCCAGTTTTGCACCAAAGTTGCCTGAGAGGAACTTTGTTATGATTTTTGGTTAAAGTTTTTATTTTTTTAGAGATTTTATTTATTTATTTGACAGTGAGAGACACAGCAAGAGAGGGAACACAAGCAGGGGGCGTGGGAGAGGGAGAAGCAGGCTTCCTGCTGAGCAGGGAGCCCGATGCGCAGCTCAAGCCCAGGACCCTGGGATCATGACCTGAGCCAAAGGCAGACGCTTCACGACTGAGCCACCCAGGCACCCCTAGTTTTTATTTAAATTCCAGTTAGTTAACATCCTGAGAGGAAATTTAATCACATTTTCACTATTAGGTAGTTTTGAAAGTAAGAAATGCAGCATGGAGGGGCGGCAGCAGCCAAAATTTCTCTGCAGTGTTTTCATAGTCTAATAAGAAAAAGGAGCTTAATCAGTACTATCTCATTAGCCATAGTATGGGTGGAAACCAAACTATTTCTACAACCTCTAGTCTACTATATGGCTTGCTCCTAAGCTCCATTTTTTAGTAGCTCCTAAGCTAATTGAGAATTTTCTAGACAAAAAAGTGTAAATCTGCAAATAACCAATTTCCGAGCCCATCCTTGGGGAATTTAATAGGATGGACAGTGCTTTGGGGATGTATAAGAAAGCAGTTTCTGAGTATTTCTAGAAAAATTGGACATGGTAATAGCTCCAGCATTACAGTAGTGTGGTTGTCATCCAGTCTTTTTCTGACTCATCTTTGGTATTGATTATGCTTGCATACAAACTGAACAGACCCGCTTGACTAGAAATAATTAGGTGATAGAGTCGGGCTCTCTGCTCATCAGGGAGTCTGCTTCTCCTTCTCCCTCTGCCCCTCCCCCCCCATGCACACACACTCAAATAAATAAACAAATAAAATCTTAAAAAAAAAAAAGAATTAGGGCGCCTGGGTGGCTCAGTTGGTTAAAGCGACTGCCTTCGGCTCAGGTCATGATCCTGGAGTCCCTGGATCGAGTCCCGCATCGGGCTCCCTGCTCGGCAGGGAGTCTCCTTCTCCCTCTGACCCTCCCCCCTCTCATGTGCTCTCTCTCATTCTCTCTCTCTCAAATAAATAAATAAAATCTTTAAAAAAAAAAAAAAAGAATTAGGTGATAGAATGTGCTATAGAGCTTAACACCTAAAACAGTTTTTCTTTATAGAATGGGAATGTAAAAAAAAATCTTTGGGGAGCAAGAGAGTTGTTAATCCTGATTCTATGTGAAAAACATGTTGCCTTTTCTCAAATCTTTACTGTAGACAGGATGCAGTAATCTGGTCCTATTAGAGACTTTCTGGAATATATATCCTCATAGATAAAGAATCCCATTATGACTGTTGTCAGATAGTAAATTCCTGTATTTATATAAAAGATAACATTTTACTTCCAGAAACAGTAGTCCGCAGGGTTAACTTTAATGGTAGAGATTTTAGGCACTGTGATAACCAGTTTAAAAAAAATAGTTTTGCCGGGGGATTTGTCTGTAGTTTCTACATTATATCCTATATAATTATGCCTGTTCTGTCTTCAGGCTCTCTCCTTCTGCTCTGGCTGCAAAGTGAGATAATTTAAATCCTACTGCAGAATGGCGATTAATTTAGTTATTTGATTGCTTGAAATCCCAACATGAGGACACTTCACATACACATCATAAATAAAAATGTTAGATTAAATGATAGAAATATATTGACAAGATATGTGGTTTTTAAACTTTTTGGAGTCCCCAGAATTCTTTAAGAATCTATTAGATCAAAAGACCTTTTGATTTTTCCCAGAAAAATCAAAATCCCAGAATTTTTCCCAGAAAAATTCACATACGTATCATTTTGAATATAGTTTCACATTGAACTCCGTAGACCTGAGTCTGTGAATCAGCTAGGTGCTTATGGACCCAACATTAAGAACTTTAGCACTAATTGATCTGCCCTGTCTAATATGACAGCCAATAATCACTTATAGCTATTTAAATTAAAATTAAACACAATTAAAGTTCCCTATTCTCACTATCCACATTTTCAGTGCTCAATAGCAACATGCGGCTACCATATTGGGCAGAGCAGATATAGAATATTTCCTTCATCTCAGATGGTTCTATTGGACAACACTGGGTTAGATGTTTCTAAAATAGCCTACTTAAGAATCTTATCATTATGTATATGTGTTTGTGTAGAGCTGCATGATTTGACAACCTAGAACATAGATGTTGTAAGAAAAATCAGCTGCTTTTAGGCACAGAATACAAATCTTTTCTTGAAACATAAATATGTCTCAAAGTAAGGCTTCTAGGTAACCTCAGCTGGGCCTTCAGGACTTTTCTACTGTGATTTCTTTTTTATCTTTTTGTATCTAAATTGCATTTTCCATAGTAGTAGTTCTGAGTCTCTTCCACTTTTCCTTAAGCTCTTGCCTTTCGGTATGGTTGGAGACCTCATGTGTTCAGAAAACTGTGGCTATCAATATAAATTTCTTCAACTGCCCTTATCTCGATATTAAAAATCTCATTGAGTTTTCTTTTATTTTAATGTGCTACAGAAATAGCAAGGTGATCAAGAGAATACAGAAGCCTCTGAATTTCAACAATATAATCAGAACCTAACAGTAAATAGTTACAAAGTGACCTTATGCTTTAGAAGCATGGACTCCATTCTCATACGATTTGATCTTTTAGGTCCAGGTTAGGGCTGTAGAACGTGTATTTTGAATTAATCCACAGGAACTTCTAATACACATCAATGTAGATAATGCCCATCCTCAAACTTACAGCCATATTCATAATTATCAGTAGTAACACTAGGACGTTTGCTGAGCTTACATGTCAGTCATCCATGTGCTTTACATTAATTTCCTCAATTAATCCTCATAACTACTCTATCAGTGATCATTATGATTAATCCATTTTATGGTGTGGAAACAGGCTACGAGAGGTTAAGTAACTTGCCCAGGACTGGTTAATAGGAGTTAATGGGACCAAATTTTTTTTTAAGATTTTATTTATTTGTTTGAGAAAGTGAGAGAGCATGAGCAGGGGGAGAGAGGCAGAAGCAGACTCCCTGCCGAGCAGGGAACCTGATGTGGGACTCGATCCCAGGACCCCAGGACCATGACCCGAGCCGAAGGCAGACGCCCAACCGACTTGAGCCACCCAGGTGCCCCTACAGTATTTTTGAATATATGTACATTGTTGTACAGCAGATCTCTAGAATTTTTTTACCTTGCATGATTGAAACTCTATACTCAATTGAACAACTACTCCCCATTTTCTCCTCCCCCATCTCTTGACAACCATCATTGTACCTTCTGCTTGTCTGTGTTTGACTACTTTAGGTACTTCATATAAGCAGAATCATACAGAATTTGTCCTTTTGTGACTGGCTTACATTTAAGTCTTCAGTCCATTTTGAGTTGATTTTTGTGTGTGCTATAAAGTAGGGTAAATGATTTCATTCTTTTGCATGTGACTATCCAGTTTACACAACAATGATGTTCTTCAACAAATGATTGTTAAACTGTTAAACTTTCCCAAGTGTAGTCTTGGCATCTTTGTCAAAGATCATCTGACAGTATATGTGGGGGTTTATTTCTGGGCTCTCTGTTCTGTTCTCTGATCTCTGTATATCTGTCTTTGTGCCGGTACCGTCTGTTTTGATTACTGTAGCTTTGTACTATGTTATGTAGTCAGGAAGTGTGATGCCTCCAGTTTTGTTCCTCTTCGTTCCTCAAGATTATTTTGGCTATTCAGAGTCCTTTGTGGTTCCATATGAATTTTAGGATTGTTTTTCTATTTCTATTTCTAAATCCCATTGGGATTTTGATAGCGATTGCTTTGAATTTGTAGATTGCTTTGGGTAATGTGGACATTTTAACATTGTAAGTCTTCCAATTCATGAACACAGGCTGTCTTCCCATCTATTTGTATCTCAATTTCTTTCCTCACTATTTTGTAGTTTTCAGTGTACAAGTCTTTTTGCCTTTTTGGTTAAGCTTATTCCTAAGTATTTTACTCTTTTTTTTTTCTTTTTAAGATTTTGTTTTTAAGTAATCTCTACACCTAACGTGGAGCTTGAACTCACCACCCGGAGATCGAGAGTCACATGCTCTACCGATTGAGCCAGCTGCGTGCACCCTGTATTTTACTCTTTCTGATGCTATTATAAATGGAATCATTTCCTTTTCAGAAGGTTCACTGTTAGTGTATAGGAACACAACTGATTTTTGAATGTTGATTTTGTAGACTGCAACTTGCCTGAATTTATTCATTATAAGTATGTGTGTGTGTGTGTGTGTGTGTGTGTGTGTGTGTGTTGAATCTACAGTATTCTACATATAAAATCATGTCATCTGCAAACAGATAGTTTTACTTTTTCTCTGATTTGGATGCCTTTTATTTCTTTTTTCTTGCTTAATTTCTCGTTAGAACTTCAGTATTCCATTGAATAGAAGTGGCAAGAGTGAACATCCTTGCTTGTTCCTGATTTTAGAGGGAAAGCTTTCAGTTTTTAACAGTTGAATATAATGTTAACTGTGAGCTTTTCATATATGGTCTTCATTATGTTGGGGAAATGTTCTTCTTTTCCTAGTTTGTTGAGTGTTTTTATCATGAAAGGATGTTGAATTTTGTCAAATGCTTTTTCTGCATCATGTGATTTTTATCTTTCATTCTGCTAATATGATTTATCAGAGTGATTGATTTTCATATGCTGAGCCATCCTTGCATCCCAGGGATAAATCCCGCTTGATTATGGCATATAATCCTTTTAATGTGCCATTGAATTTGGCTAGTATTTTGTTGAGGATCTGTACATGTGTATTCATTGGAGATACTGGCTGGTAGTTTTCTTGTAATGTCTGTCTGGTTTTAGTATCAGGTTAATGCTGGCCTCATAAAATGAATTTGGGAGTATTCACTCCACTGATGTTTTGGAGGAGTTTGAGAAGGCTTAGCACTAAGTCTTCTTCAAATGTATGGTAGAATTCTTCTGTGAGGTCATCTGTTGCCAGGTTTTTCTTTGGAGGTTTTTCATTACTGATTCAAGCTCTCCATAGGTCTATTCGGATTTTCTGTTTCTTCATGATTCAGTTTGGCAGGTTGTATGTTTCTAGGAATTTCATCCATTTCATCTAAGTTATACAATTTGCTGGCGTGTTTCTTATGATCCTTCTATTTCTGTGGTATCAGTTATAATTTCCCCTTCTTTCATATCTGATTTTGAGTCTTTTTTCTTAGTCTAACTAAAGGTTTGTCAATTTTATCTCTTCAAAACAACTCTTGATTTTATTGATTTTTTTTTGCATTCTTTATTTCATTCTGTCCTAATCTTTATTATTTCCTTCCTTATGCTAACTTTGAGCTTAGTTTTTTCTTCTTTGACTAGTTCCTTGAGTTGGTTAGTTTATGAGATCGTTCTTCTTTTTAAACATAGGCATTTACCACTGTAAGCTTCCCTATTAGTCCTGTTTTTTGCTGCATCCCGTACATTTGTTGTATTTTCATTTTGTTAGGACTTGTTTTGTGACTTAATATGTTATGTTACTTCCTTAATTAAAGACCTTCTGAATCTACTCACAACTTCCAGATTAAATATAAATCCTTGGGCTGGCATTAAGGCCCACCAGCATGTGATCCATCTATCCTTGCAGCTTTTTTTACTTAGACTCTAGCACTAATTGGCTATTTTGACTTTTAACTACCTATATATACTTGCTGGAATTCTTTGCCATTTCAAGAATCCTCTATGAAGGGGCTCCTGGGTGGCGCAGTCGTTAAGCATCTGCCTTCAGCTCAGGTCATGATCCCAGGGTCCTGGACTCAAGCCCAGCATTGGGCTCCCTGCTCAGCAAGAAGCCTGCTTCTTCTCCCTCTCCCACTCCCCTTGCTTGTGTTCTCTCTCTCTGTCAAAAAATGAATAAAATCTTTAAAAAAAAAAAAAAGAATCCTCTATGAGAATTTGCTTCATTTCTCCTGATTTGTGTGCTTTTTTCCCTCCCTATCCCTTAACCCTTGATTTATATGGTCAACTTTGCATATGTTGACTAGTATTATAATTATTTGTATAGTTGTCTCATTTTCCTCTAGCAACTTCTTCAGGATAGGGATTTTATGTTAATAATCTTTGTAGTTTTGATAGTGCCTAGCATATACTTTCTGCATAGTAGGCACTCTATTTTAAAATGGTAAATTTAATCAGAATTTTTCATCTTAAATGTCAAGACTTAGAAAGTGGCCAAATAAAATTATGCTTGCTTTATTTCTTTCTCTTAATTTTATCTGTCACAGTCACATTGAGGAACTCATCAGATAACTTGCTTTTTATTTAAAAATTTTCCTGTGTTAGGGGTGTATGGGTGACTCGGTTGAACATCCAAGTCTTGATTTTGGCTCAGGTCATGAGATCAAGCTACGTGTTGGGCTTCATGCTGAGTGTGCAGCCTGCTTGGAATTCTCTCCCTCTGTCTCCCCCTCCCCCACCCCTGCACAAAGCTCATATGCTTTTGTGCTCTCTCTCTCTCTCTTAAAAAAAAAAAAAGATTTCAATGTTAAAGAAAATTGGGGGTAAATGATTGCATTCATAATCTTTCATTGTTTTTCTTTTTGGATGTTTTCTTTCAAACCTTGTACTTGTGTGTGGGTATATGTAACGTGTGTTTGTGTGTGTGAGGAATTGTATGCAATTCATTGTGGGTTAGGCTCTTTTCAACAAATAACAAACATGATTTACATTATTTCTCCATTGTCTTCATAATTGTCATTTAGCAAATGTATAATATACAGCACAGATATGCTTTTTTTAAGATTTTATTTTTTATTTTTTTATTTTAATTTTTTATTGTTATGTTAATCACCATACATCATTAGTTTTTTATGTAGTGTTCCATGATCCATTGTTTGCACATAACACCCAGTGCTCCATGCAGAACATGCCCTCTTTAATACCCATCACCAGGCTAACCCATCCTCCCACCCCCCTCCCCTCTAGAACCCTCAGTTTGTTTTTCAGAGTCCATCGTCTCTCATGGTTCGTCTCCCCCTCCAATTTTCCCCCCTTCATTCTTCCCCTCCTGCTATCTTCTTCTTTTTTTTTCGTAACATATATTGCATTATTTGTTTCAGAGGTACAGATTTGTGATTCAACAGTCTTGCACAATTCACAGCGCTCACCATAGCACATACCCTCCCTTTTATTTATTTTGAGAGAGAGAGAGACAGAAAGAGAGCACAAGTGGGGGGAGGGGCAGGAGAGGGAGAGAGACAAGCAGACTCCCACTGAGCTGGGATCCCGATGAGGAACTCACTCCCAGGACCCTGAGATCATGACCTGAGCCAAAGTCAGATGCTTAACCAACTGAGCCACCCAGGCACCCCTGCCATATTTTAAAGAACTGATTTTCATTTCCATGACACTTAGGTTGTTTCTATTACTTTGCTTTATAGGTGATGTTGTTAAAAAGTTTTTATAGCTTTTTGCTTGTATTAAATTAGCTCCTTAAATTTCTAAGCACATGTTTATTAGGTTTAGGGGTTGAATGTGTTTATAACCCTGTTTCCATACCAAAGGCTGTGGCAAACCCGCCAGCTGTAGCTGAGCGTACTAATTCAGCACAGCCTCATCAGCAGTCTCAGTGTGGTGGCAAGAATGTATAACAACACCCACTTAAGTCCATCCCCCCTTGCCCATATTCCCCTGCTCTTAGTAGTTGTATAGTAAATTAATCTTTTTTTCTTTTTTTAAAGGTTTTATTTATTTATTTGTCAGAGCGAGCACAAGCAGAGGGAGCCGCAGGCAGAGGGAGAAGCAGGCCCCCCGCTGAGCAGGGAGCCCGATGCAGGACTCAACCCTAGGACCCCGGGATCATGACCTGAGCTGAAGGCAGACACTTAACCGACTGAGCCAGTAAATCAATCTTTTTAATATTAGGTCTCAGTAATTTACAAAATGAACTATTAGCCCAAGGGTAGTTAAATAAGGGTCTTACATTCTTACTCTGAGCTTTAGAGATATGTTGTGGTTAAAAAGACCAGACCCTGTCTTCTCCATTTTCCAAATGCATCTGTATGGGGCACACACTTAGAAATTAAGGAACTGACAAAAAAAAAAAAAAGAGAGAGAGAGAGAGAAATTAAGGAACTAATTTGTTCAGAAAGTAGAAGGTTTTTTGTTGTTGTTGTTAAGAGAGAAGTGAGAGAAGTACTTTAAAGAACTTAGAAATAAAGTTACCTTCTTGACGTTTAACTTTCAGAATAAAACTAAGACATAATAAATGAGATTGAGTTGGCATCGGAGTCCTATGGAAAGGGATGGTGTTTGTCAAATCAAAAGCTTAGAGAACAGGCCTGAAAATATTATCCAGACTTGATAAAATACTAAAGAAAGCAATCATCAAATAAATTACACTAATATAAATAAAGAACAAATGTAAAGGAAATGTTTACTTTGGAAATTGGGTGTTTGTTTATAGCATTTTCTAAGTTAAAACTACAAAAACAGAAATATCCTGCCCGTCTTCATATTCCAAATTTTATGATTATCAGTTAGATTATCTGAATGTGATAAGAGTAGCAACTAAACTTATTTGATCTGGGTTGAGTATATCGCCACATTATGAGTATATCACCAAATTACTGCTTTTTTTTTTTTTTCAAAGTTTTAGCAGTGTGATGGTAGTGTGCAAAGCAAAGTGTAGGTACTTCCTTAAAGGGGATCTGTGAGATGTTGTGCAGTTCCCCATGAAGGAATGTTGAAAAAACTTCTTATCAATTATTTGTTGATACGGGCTTTTCTTTTCTCATTTGACTTAGGGGGGACAGAAACCTCAGAAGCTTCTTATTTTTCCTTCAAAGCACCAGCAGCTTTTATCTACTTGGCAGAAATGGTAGACTGTAAAGTTTAGGGATACATTTTAGCACATAGATGTATTATGAATTCATGACTGGTTTTGTTCCCTAGATAGAACCTTACTACTCAAAGTATGGTTGTGGATGAGCAAACTGACATCACCTGGGAACTTAGACATGCAGAATTTCAAGCCTTTTTACCTCCTAGACCTACTTTGTTAGTTCATGTCCTCCAAGAAGCACACACTAAGGTGGGATCTGACGTGTAAGAGATTTTGGGGGAAAGATACCAAAGGAAGGAAAAAGGAGAGAGTGCTGGAGGAGGTAGCAATGTAGGTCTGACCCCTGTGAAGGAAAGAGGGAAGGAAGGGCAGTGGAGTAGAATGTCAGACTGCGGCACAGTTGTAAGCAAGTTTCTGACAACTTGATGGGAGTCCTCCAGCCAGTGTCACATGTCAGTGAAATTCCATGTCTCATAGGAACGAGTCTGCCTTACTATTTCTGCTGCCTCTAGTCATGTACTGAGAGCAGCCTGTGGAAGCTTAGCTTCGGTGCAAGTAGGATTTCAGAACACAGCACCTGAGACTATCTTTCTTTCAATTATGCTCATAGCAGCAGGAGATTGGACTGGCATGTTTCCCTGGCCACCACACCTCCTGAATCAGGATCTGCATTTTAACAAAGTCTCCAGGTGAATTATAAGCACATTAAAACTTTGAGAAGCAGGATCCTAGAATAATAATTTGGCACTTTGGGGATTTTACCCAGAGTCAGTAAAATGGTTTATAATTAGCATAGGATCTCCTCAAAAATTCAGCTCTCTTGGGATGATATTTTTTACAGTTCATTTGAACAGAGTTGCTGTTCAAAGTGAGAACTAGAGCAGATAATTTGTTGTTGTTAATTTATAAGAAATGTGTGAAGCAGATTTGGGACCAAAGCAGAGTTTCCAAGATGCTTTGCCTCTTTGCTGAAAGGAGCTAGATACAGTTTATTTCCTTTTGCCTTTTCAAATTCAAGGTCCCTGTAGCAAAGAATTCTGTATTTCTGTATTTATTGTTTTTTTACCATGTGGTAAGGTGTAGCTATGATTCTTATGGAATCTAGAAATAAACAATCTATTGGACAGCTAGAAATAAACAATCTATTGGACAAATCTTACTGATTATCTCTGCTGACCCTGTGCTTAGTATTTGAGAAGCTCTCTTTAGGACAGAATACAGTATCAGGTAAGCTTTGCCACAAGGCCCTGTTCCCTATTTACAGACTTTTCCATGAGTTCACCGTATTCTCATGTATAATCAAGATGTCTACAATCCCCATGGAATCATCCTTTGAACCATTGATCCTCAGACTTCAGTTTAGGGACTACTGCTTGGTAAAAGTTACATTTCCTCAGTCCACAATAAAGTCTTAAAATCACTACTTTTGAAAAGCCCTCCAGGTGATGAAATGCAAACAGATTTGGAAACCACTACTCTAAAGTAAAATATATATTGGAGATTCAGACCTTTCACACAGAAACATTCTCTGATGGAGTGGTATAATTTACTCTGCCATCCAAATGCCCCTTGTCTCTGTCTACTGGCCAGTATGAATGAAAAATTTAAAAAGAACTTAGAAATTCCTCATTAAACATACTTTAATTATACTCAATACTTAGAATTTAGTGTAGTTTTTACATCATTCTTCATTATCAGTGGGCTCATTACACCAAGGCCCACAGCACTAAAGATTTGGATGTCATTATTCTGTACTGCTCTCATTCCCCTAAAGACAGACAGCCACAGGTGTTTCCTGAAATGGGGCTTACCTAGAAGCTGAGTTAAAGGTACAACTCTAGTTTTAAGTAACTCTAATCTTACTCATTCTTTCAGACACTTATCAAATACCATCTATGGTTCATGCACTCTATAGTCTACACTAGAGATATGAAAATAAGATTTAGTCCTTGACCTTGAGGAGTTCTCATACTGCCCTAGAGACACATATTACAACAGAGATATTTGCTTTTGTTGGGCATGGAGAGATGGAGTCAAATCCTCAAAAGGAGTTGGGGGGTTGGGGTGCTGGCAGACAAAACAACACAAATGCATCACATGAGACTCCAGTCACTGCTCTCCTTGTCCAGCAGCCATGCCAGGAATATCTTAACGTTGGAGCAGGTCACCTGGTCTCATCTAAAGCTTAACTCATTATCCATCCCTCTCACAGAACAAAAAAAAAAAACCCTGCTTTTCTGCCTACATTTCTAGATTGGTGACTGGCACCCCTCATTTATACTGCCTCGCCAGCCAGAAACTCAGAAGGCATCCTGGTCATCTTCACTCCTTATAGCCAACCAGTGATCAGGAACTGTCAGTTTTAGCTCTGCAGCCTCTCCTCTGTCCATCCCGTCAAAGCACTGCCAACATTGCTGCCTCCATTCTGGACACTGCAGTAGTCTCCCAGCTGGCCAGTCTCCTCATCTTGAGACTTGTCTCTTTCTCATCCGCTCTCCCCAAAGCAGTTTTAAACGTAGGAGTGGCTCTACTTCCTATAGGAAAAGGTCCGACTTCCTCTGTCTTCTGTATAGGGTAAGAGTGCTAGTGCTTTAGCCAGACTGCTTGCAGTCAAATCCTGGCTCCACCGCTTACTGGCTGTCTAGGGCAAGGCACTTAGCCTCTCAGTGTCTCAGTTTCCTCAACTATGAAATAGGGAAGGAAATGGAATCTCTGTCCTTGGGTTTTTGTAAGGGTTGATTGGGTTAATACTATACATATAAAGTTAACACTGTACATATAAAGTGCTTGACAATGCCTGGCACAAAATGAACCCACAGTGCTGGTGGCGGTCCTCGTGCAGTAACACAGTGTACATGCCCCGTGAGTAAAGACAACCAGGATTCACCTGGCCTTGCTGGGATTAACAGTCCGAAGTGGGGAAAGAAAGACAAGTAGGTAAACAAATTACTTCTTTTGATTGATGCTGTTGTAAATTTGAGCATGATGCTAAATGATTAAGGAGTCAGAATGCTAAAATCTTACTGTCCAAAATGTTCTATTAAAATTTTTATTTTCTGGGAGTGCCTGGGTGGCTCGGTTGGATGAGTGTCTGACTCTTGATTTTGGCTTAGGTCATGATACCAGGGTTGTGATATCAAGCCCCCACCTTGGGCTCTGGACTCATCGCAGAGTTTGCTTAAAGTTTTTCTCTCCTCCTCCCCGTGCGCACGCTCACTCTCTCTTCTGTCAAATAAATAAATAAATCTTTAAAAAAATTTTTTTTTCTCTTCTGGATTATGTAGTAACTTGAGTTCCCAAAGCAGCTTAGTACATCCTAAACCACAAGTTCCTCATACATGAAATTTGCATATTTATGGTTTTGTTCCTGTATGCCTTTACAGTAACCACAAGCAGTTTGGTTCTGGGATGTGTGAACATATAGTTTCATTCTCTTAGGAATAATTTGAAGAAAGAGAAACTGGGCATTGAACATCCAAAAGGGAGGGGAATGAACCACAGAAGAATATTGGAGAATTTGTAGTGAAACCCTGGGAAAGCAAATGGACAATGACGGAGATAAACTGTACCCAGTGGTTTTTGGAGGAGGTGGGCTACTGAGATTTGTTGGTGGAAGTAGTATTGCGGAGATTGCAGGACACTGGCAGAATACGCAGAAATTCAGTGTGGCTTGTAAATACATATGAATTCAAAATAGCACTGAGTGTGTACATTAAAGAGAAACAGAGATTTGGGGAAATGCCTTTTGGAACTGGGGGCAGAATAGTGTAGTGTTTGAATTTAGTCTTAAATTACTATGTTTATGCCCCTTGATTTAACAGAAAAGTTAAAAAACTCTCAGTAGTCTCATCTGTAAGATGGGGATTATAATAGTACTAACTGGAAAAGGTAGCTATGATTGAGAAAGTGACCTGAAGCCCTTTGCTGGTAATTTACAAATATCAAACACTTAGGAATGTTAGCTCTTGCTATTGGTGATGATTAATACATTGTTTTCTGTAGTCAGGCAAAATGAATTTACACATACATCATTCAAATTTGGGGAGAAGGGTGTAGGATGGTACCTGTTATTTTCTAGATGGCCAGTAATGTTTACTAATGGTACCTTTATTTAGAATATATGTTGTCTTTTGTTGCCCCATTCTAATGAATGTAAAATATAGTTTCATAAGTATATTACCTCTCTTCCCCCATCCTATTTTTAACATGAGGGTTTAAGTTCCTACAGAATTTAACTACAACTGAAGAACTATAGAACTCCAAAACTCCTTGCTTCCATTGTATAATTTAATAAATGTAATGGTAACACATCACTTTTGTTAATAGTGCTTCTTGAAGTGCTTGTATATTTTAAATACTCTCTACTTTGTCATGTGTACCCTATTTTCACCTTTTCTGGTATTAAATAATTTTATGGAACTAAGACAGAAGTTTAATATAGCATACTTTAATATGATCAAAGTATTATGAGTCATGTATTAGAGGACATGTCCTTTGGGACACCTTCCCACCCCAGCTCAGTTAAGTGACTCTCCTACCCATGCTCCCACAAACCCTATACATTCTGTCTCTCTCTATCCTTTCAACTTACTTGTACCGTCAAACAAGTTGCAAGCACATTAGCCTTGATAATAAGGATCCTATCATGCAACGTTAAGCAGAAAAGAACAGCACTCAGTAGCTACTCAGCTGATTTTTGTGGACTGAATCAATGCTTACCCAGTGCTAAGGCCATGGTCATTAGTGCACCA